>NC_066523.1:21715677-21730677 GCF_024679095.1 Eriocheir sinensis | reverse complement strand
CTTGGTTTAATCACGCTTGTTCTCGTGCTGTCAATGATAGAGAGGTAGCTCACAAAAGGTACCAGAGCCTTCAAACTAATGCTAATTATGATCTTTACATTTCTGCCCGAAATCGTGCCAAATCTATTCTCCGACTAACCAAAAATTCTTTCATTAATAGAAAATGTCAAAACCTTGCTTTCTCTAACTCTTCCCGTGACTTCTGGCATCTAGCCAAAAACATCTCCTCCAACTTCACTTCTTCATCTTTCCCTCCACTCCTCAGTCCTGACGGCAACACTGCCGTCTCATCTATCTCTAAGGCTGAACTCTTCTCTCAAACTTTTTCTAAAAACTCCACTCTGGACGATTCTGGGCACATTCCTCCTACTCATCCCCCCTCTGACTCCTTTATGCCTGTTATAAAGATTCTTCAAAATGATGTTTTCTATGCCCTCTCTGGCCTCAATCCTCAGAAGGCTTATGGACCTGATGGAGTGCCTCCTATTGTCCTTAAAAACTGTGCCTCCGTGCTGTCACCCTGCCTGGTCAAACTCTTTCGCCTCTGCCTGTCAACATCTACCTTTCCTTCTTGCTGGAAGTATGCCTTCATACAGCCGGTACCTAAGAAGGGTGACATCCAATCCCTCAAACTACCGTCCTATTGCTTTACTTTCTTGTCTATCTAAAGCTTTTGAATCAATCCTTAACCGGAAGATTCAAAAGCACCTTTCCACTTCTGACCTTCTATCTGATCGCCAGTATGGGTTCCGCAAGGGGCGTTCTACTGGTGATCTCCTAGCCTTCTTAACTGACTCTTGGTCATCCTCTCTTAGCCGTTTCGGTGAAACTTTTGCTATTGCGCTGGACATATCAAAAGCTTTTGATAGGGTCTGGCACAAATCTTTGCTTTCTAAACTACCCTCCTACGGTTTCTATCCTTCTCTCTGTACCTTTATCTCCAGTTTCCTTTCTGACCGTTCTATTTCTGCCGTGGTAGACGGTCACTGTTCTTCCCCTAAATCTATTAACAGTGGTGTCCCACAGGGTTCTGTCCTATCTTCCACTCTTTTTCTGTTGTTCATTGATGATCTTCTTTCCAAAACGAACTGTCCTATCCATTCCTACGCCGATGATTCCACTCTGCATTACTCAACTTCTTTTAATAGAAGACCCACCCTTCAGGAACTTAACGACTCAAGGCTGGAGGCTGCAGAACGCTTAGCCTCAGACCTTACTATTATTTCAGATTGGGGCAAGAGGAACCTGGTGTCCTTCAACGCCTCAAAAACACAGTTTCTCCACCTATCCACTCGACACAATCTTCCAAACAACTATCCCCTATTCTTTGACAACACCCAGCTATCACCTTCCTCAACACTAAACATCCTCGGTCTATCCTTAACTCAAAATCTCAACTGGAAACTTCATATCTCATCTCTTACTAAATCAGCTTCCTCAAGGCTGGGCGTTCTGTACCGTCTCCGCCAGTTCTTCTCCCCTGCACTGTTGCTGTCCATATATACAGGGGCCTTGTCCGCCCTCGTATGGAGTATGCATCTCATGTGTGGGGGGGCTCCACTCACACAGCTCTTCTGGACAGAGTGGAGGCTAAGGCTCTTCGTCGCATCAGCTCTCCTCCTCATACTGATAGTCTTCTACCTCTTAAATTCCGCCGCAATGTTGCCTCTCTTTCTATCTTCTATCGATATTTCCACGCTGACTGCTCTTCTGAACTTGCTAACTACATGCCTCCCCCCTCCCGGCCCCGCTGCACTCGACTTTCTACTCATGCTCATCCCTATACTGTCCAAACCCCTTATGCAAGAGTTAACCAGCATCTTCACTCTTTCATTCCTCACGCTGGTAAACTCTGGAACAATCTTCCTTCATCTGTATTTCCTCCTGCCTACGACTTGAACTCTTTCAAGAGGAGGGTATCAGGACACCTCTCCTCCCGAAACTGACCTATCTTTCGGCCACCTCTTTGGATTCTTTTTAGGAGCAGCGAGTAGCGGGCTTTTTTTTTATTAATGTTTACTTTTTTTGTGCCCTTGAACTGTCTGCTGTAAAAAAAAAAAATAATAAAAAAAATAAATTCTCCACCTAAATATTATTGCGTTACAGCTAAACTAATGCAGAGAGACGCGCATCTTCTTTCATCCTGGGAACCACTGACTCGCAGGGCCTGGCCAACCCTGCCCTGCCCTGCCCTCCCTGCCTTCCTGCTCTCCCTGCCCTCCCTGTCCTGCACTGACTTCCTGCCCTCCCTGTTCTCCATGCCCTGTCCTGCCCTGCCCTTCCTGCCTACCCACGGTGCTCTTCTTGCACTACAAACTATAAATAAACAAGTAGGCAAACATAAATATCGTGACACGGGATTCGTATCCCTGATTCCCAGTTTAGAGTGTTGTGGACGTAAAACTAAAGAAAAAGAGAATAAAACAAAACTTCACCGTCACAGTGATGCCATACACTGCCGTGCCCAGCGAGGCCTACCGAGGATATGAACCACAGTATGTAATTCCTTGCGAATGTGCGGCATATGATCATGACACGTACTGTTCTCCTGCTGCAGGTGAAAGTGATTCTGAGGCAAGTGCGCTGCCCCATCTGTGTACCAAACAGGTGGTTGGGGCTCCGAGTTGGGGTTACTTTAAGGTTTCAGACGAGATGACATGAAACACTGTGCAAGGGTATTTAGGTTTACGCATAGTAAACTCAGTGAATTCAGTGTTGTTAAGCAAGATCTGTGGCTGTGATGAGAAACGTAAGCAGACCTGGTGGATGGTATGTGGGGATGTGACTTGTTTTGTGTCTGTCACGGCAGCGTTGTATGGCGACGGTGTTGTGTTGTGTTGTGCATTAAAGAAACACAAGGACAGTGTTGCAAGCGGCTTGCAGCACGTCGCTACGGTAGAGTGATCGGCGACACCTATCAGGGCGCGGCCTTGGCAACATGCGGCCCAGCGATTCTTGGAAACGTGTGACGGAGAGTTCTTGGGATCGTCTTGGCCTGACTGCAGGGGAGGGGGGTTTAGGCATGAGACGGGGCGGGGAGGGGAAGACGGGGGGGAGGGGTCTGGTCACGCGGGCTGTGGTGCGCTTTGGGCGAGGGTAGTGAACGATGATGAGGCCTGCATTCCCCTCTGCCAACAGGTTCATAAATAGTTCAAAGGGACAGATAAAGACGAACAATAATAGTATAACGCAGCAGCCTGAAGTGGCGTCTCGTTTTGGCTCCCCGTGCGAAACAGAATATATAGGCCGGAAGTGTAATTAGAGCTTGGTGATTCTTTTCAAGGGTTGATGCATTTGTTTATTTATTCATTAGTGTGTGTGTGTGTGTGTGTGTGTGTGTGTGTGTGTGTGTGTGTGTGTGTGTGTGTGTGTGTGTGTGTGTGTGTGTGTGTGTGTGTGTGTGTGAGCAGGGCGTTGAGTCTTCGCCGCGGGATCCATCACCGCCGCGAGAGAAATGAAGACCCTGACGTCACGAGCGAAAATGAGATGCACCAACAGAAAACGAATCCCCGTCTTGGCAGCCTCAGGTAAACATAGAAGCAGAGTCACGGCCGAGGCTCGTCTGGCAGGGAGCTGGTGGTGGTGGTGGTGGTGAGTCCTCCTGCCCTTCTCCTCCCTCCCTTCTCTTTTTCACTTCTGCTCCTCCCCCTTCCCCTCATCCTAGAGCTCCTTCATCTCTCCTCCTACAATAACATTCTCTCTCTCTCTCTCTCTCTCTCTCTCTCTCTCTCTCTCTCTCTCTCTCTCTCTCTCTCTCTCTCTCTCTCTCTCTCTCTCTCTCTCATCACTGGTCATCTTGTCTTTGATAAGAGAAAGCGTTTGATAAAGTCCGCATCATAAATTACTTTACAAATTAAACAAATAGGGGTATTGTGAAACCAATAACAATGGATCATTGATTGGTTGAGCAACAGACAACAAATTGGTGATTTGGGGATTTAACTCGGTGGGCGCCCTTGCCTAACGTCCCCTCGGGGCTCGGTCCTTGGCCCCAGTGCTCTTCATTATTTACATCAACGACGTGTCTCTCTCTCTCTCTCTCTCTCTCTCTCTCTCTCTCTCTCTCTCTCTCTCTCTCTCTCTCTCTCTCTCTCTCTCCTTTTAACACACACACACACACACACACACACACACACACACACACACACACATGCACTTGCACACAAAAACTTGCCCCTGACGGTAACTGTAATGCGTTTTATGGTTCATTCGAATGCATTTTTGAAGTCGAGGCCCGCAACTCATAATAAAAGGCAACGAAAGAATTCTATTAAACACAAGTACTGCACCAGAGCTCTTACGATGAGAGAATGATACCAGAACATGACATCATCGTGCTCTCAGCTGACAGGAGAATATTTTATCATCTGATGCAACGCTGAAATAAGAAATGTGGACTATCGAATCTAAGACGCGTGTTAAACTTCATCCCTAAGCCAGTGAACAAATATACGCTTTTCTCTGTTAAGTAATGCAATATCCTTTTCCTGAGCACTACGTCGCATACGATGGATACAACTCATAGTTTGTTATACAGCATATCAATGTTCTTATACTCCTCCTCTTGGGCCTGATGACATTACTAAACAAGGAAGACCAGCAGGAGGCGCGGGGCAGCTGTTGATGTGAAGCAAGAGTAGGTCAGAAATATAATCGCGGAGATGGAGTACTGGGCGGGGGGGGGGGGGGGGTCAGGATAGGGACTTACGTGCTGCTCTTTGATTGTGATGCATCGACCGGAACGGGAAAAACGATAATTGGGTTTCTCAAAAAAAAAAAAAAAAAAAAAAAATATATAAATGTATAAGACGTTTAATATTTTTTTTGAGGGGCATGAGGTATGAGTGTGTGTGTGTGTGTGTGTGTGTGTGTGTGTGTGTGTGTGTGTGTGTGTGTGTGTGTGTGTTCATGAAGGGTCCTAGATTAATGGAGCCTTAATATAAGAGAGGCGAAAGGCGTGACAAATGGAGTGTCAGGTCAGTTTATGGTTTGCTAAAAAGAAACAAGACGAAAACTAATTAAATCATAATGACAGAGGTGATGGACTCGCCGCCAAGTGCTTAAAAGAAGGATGGAGGCTGTAAAAAAGATAGAATGAGGAGAATACTAAAAAAAATAAAATGTAGAAGCTGGATGTAGGACGTAAATCAGTTCAATGCGGAAGGCTGGGCAGGGTTACTTCAAAGGTCGTGCACGGAGGTAAATATTTTGTGTGCCCGGTGTACAGGTGTGTTGAAAGAAGGACCCCCAGGTGTGCTCCGTGAGGCCGTGGAGGCAATAAACATCAGGTGAGGGAAATTTGCTACACAACGCGTGAATGTCGGATGAGACTTGCGAATATTTATTGATACGAAAGCAAGAAATAAGAATAAATTTAATCGTGTGCGAGATGGGATGCTAAAAAGAAGTAAAAGAATAATATGGCAGGAGAACTGAACCAGATGTGATAGTGAAGAGCTACTTTAGATTCAAAGGGGAAGGTTATTGGATTTTACAAGGAAAAGTAACGTGGCAAACACTTTGGTAGTAAACAAATGGATCTTAACATATAAATCTCAAGAATTCTCAATGCTCCAAGACTTTGATACAGACAAACTGGTGAAGGAAATCATGCTAATTTTTCATTCCACCAGCGTCAGACAATTATAAACACCGTGCGATGGAGGGGCCAGGCCTATACTGTTACGATGGCGAGGTATCCTTTCTGGAGCGTCACCGAGAAGAGGCTTTGTGGCTGTGTCCTGCCCCCGCCGCAACGCTGAGGTTGGTATTGTCAGATGCTCCCGCCCCTCACACACACTATTTCCAAAGGCCAAAAAGGAGGTTAATCGAGTTCTAATGAGTGTTCTTTTAGGTTCACGGTACAGAAGAAGGCTCAGACAACCACCAGGGTCATAAAAGTACCCCTGGAAAGGCCCTAAACTCCCACGAAAGACTAGTAAATTACGTGTTTATGGGCGCGGAAATGTTTAAAAATATGGCCCTGAGCCCCGGACACACGACACACGGCGCTGCGGTAACGAAACACCGACGGAGGAACAGCAGGGCGAACACTCACGACGAACCCAAGTGAGTGTACATAGAAGTGACAAGCTAAAGACTGGACATCTGTACGTGGAACTGAAAGACTAAAGACTGATATATATGTGCGTGGAAGTGGCAGACTAGAAGCTGATAGTACGTGGAAGTGGCTGACATAGTTGTGGGTGGAAGTGACACGCTAAACCTAAAGATTAACATTTGTACGTAAAATGATGAATGAATGTCGACAATGTGTATAGAACGAGAGGGAAGTCAGTCAATCAATAAATCAATAAATAAAATCATTGTCATACTCATATTTCAACGACTCCTCTCTTAGTTTTTGCTGAAGAGGCTGAGGCAACAAAGCAAATTACAACAACAACAATAGAAATTAGTCTTACTCGATAACGCTCTAAGTGTCCACCAAATAACTGTCGGCAATTTCCATTCGGCCAAATGTCCATCGGTAAACTTTCCTTTGGTAATGTGACCGTAACAAGTGTAGGACAGTGTCAAGAGTAAAGCGGAGTTGTGAGGGCAAAAGGGGTCTTGGGGGAGCCCGTGGAGTTGGGAATTACTTGTCTAAAGCTTACCACATGCTGCAAGAACACGAGACAGTATTCGTTCATAGGGCGATCACTTTCAGTGGAGCGTGATACAGTTCTCTCCTTGACCCTCCCTGCACCCTGGTCCCCGAGGCACGTAGTCTGGGGCCCGATCCCTCCACCTCGCCATGAGACCAACTTGTCCTCCCGCCTCGGACATGAAGTAAGGAATATCTCTTTTGTGTGAGGGGACGCGGCTCGCCCCAGAATCGCTGTTTCTCATTAGGAACGAAAATGAAACCTAAGGCGGAGGACGACGCAGCCGTCCGTGCTGACCTTGGACGCAACTATCCCTGCACAACCCTAACACACAGACGCACTTACACACACACACACACACACACACACACACACACACACACACACACACACACACACAAACAATATATATATATATATATATATATATATATATATATATATATATATATATATATATATATATATATCTCTCTCTCTCTCTCTCTCTCTCTCTCTCTCTCTCTCTCTCTCTCTCTCTCTCTCTCTCTCTCTCTCTCTCTCTCTCTCTCTCTCTATCTATCTATCTATCTATCTATCTATCTATCTATCTATCTATCTATCTATCTATCTATCTATATATATATATATATATATATATATATAGATATATATATATATATATATATATATATATATATATATATATATATATATATATATATATATATTAGTGTGTGAGTGTGTCAAGTTTAGATACACTTCCTCGTTGAATAACCAAGTATGTCAACAAAGTCGTTTCAGTGGTTACCAAGAATAGCCGACGGGACGCTAAATATAATGCTCTTCGCCATCATCATGAACGAAAGCGCTGACACACCTGCCTGGCTTTAGTGAGCATCAGCCTGGCCGCGTGCGTCACGAGGCACGCCACCCCCCCAGACCCTGGCCTAGCCCAAGCCTGCCCTGCCCGGCCCTAGCCTGCCCCTCTCTCCCTGGCCCTGGCCCGGCCGAGCCCTGCTCGACGCATCGTTCTGCCACCACTATTTACACAGCGTCCCGTTATGCTGGCTGCCGCGCGTCGCCGCCCAGCAGCTACTGGTGACGCCCTTGAGGCCTGGCGGCTCCTGATATGGAAGACGACTTACACGACCCACACGTTGCAGGGCTTGACTTTGGTGTCCTGGCGGTCGGCAGGCACCAGCCTCTGCTTGCTGGTGGCCTGAACGTTCATTTACATAATAAGTGGTGTTGGTATAGCACTTGAACCACTCGTCCCGGCGACGGGGGGAAGGCAGGCCACTGCAGCGGCCTGACGCGCCTCTGCACCTTTTTTCGGTAACCAACAGCATTTACGACACTCAGGGCTGGCGGCGTGTAACCGTATTGCGCCTCAAAATACACTTCTTGGCCAGGGCGAGGCAAGGCTTCTGGGCCGCCTATACATTTAAGTCCCTGCTCATCGTCGCTTCCTCAGAGCAGCCACTCTCCCGCCCACGCCGCTCACGCACTCCTTAGCGACATCCAAAAATCTGCTAAAATTGTTGCATGTGATTCTCATTTGGAAGCCGAGATTCGGGTGACATCACGGGCCACGGAGGAGGGCAGCACTGCACCAGGGACGTAAGGCCTAAAACTGTTACGAATTTCACTGAAATATCCGCCTTATCGTTCTGCAGGCTTGGCACTCTCTTGGCCTCACTCGCACGTGTCAAGATTTAAGTCACAGACATTGCTGGCGTGTTTCGAGGAGACTCTAGCGCCTCCTCCTCACAGGGATGATGCTATAAGCACGTGTTGGACTCCCACCCTGACGTCAGGCAATGGACAACTCCCTGTCAGATCCCGAGGCTCTCCGCGCCTCCCCAGGGAGTCTGACGGCAAATGCAGGCGGGGATCAGCGCGGCGGCGTGCGTCACGACGCACCCACCACACTCCTAGTGCGTAAACAACTGACACAATTTAGGAGTTCTTTTTTACCAGAAAAAGGCAGTGCGAGATATGTGAAGGAGTTTCCGGATGATCTGTCCACATAAAAACACTCAAAATAATAGAGAATATATTCCTGGAGTGTTATGATCGATCACTTATCTCTACATTAACATAAACACACACTCGCTTGGGCAACCAGCGCTAGATGAAGACCTAAATTACCTGATCACAAGAACATCCCCGTATACGATCCACTACGAGATGAATACAACACTCGCCCTCTCTGCCGACCAATCTCTTCTCGCCTCGCCCCGCTTGATCACTACTTGGCGTGCTGCATAGAGCTGAGACGTACCTGGAGAAAGAAAGAGGAAACAACTTTAATGACATTTTGTGATATCCATTAGCGTTCTGTCACCAGGCAACAACATTAGGGTAATAATGGTGGTGGTGGTAACAGTAGTAGTAGTAGTAGTAGTAGTAGTAGTAGTAATAGTAGTAGTAGTAGTAGTAGTAGTAGTAGTAGTAGTAGTAGTAGTAGTAGTAGTAGTAGTAGTAGTAGTAGTAGTAGTAGTAGTAGTAGTAGTAGTAGTAGTAGTAGTAGTAGTAGTAGTAGTAGTAGTAGTAGTAGTAGTAGTAGTAGTAGCAGTAGCAGTAGTAGTAGTAGACGGGGAGGCGGTGGCTGAGTGGTCAGTGTGCGGGCGTGGTGAGCCCGTGGACCTAGGTTCGAGTCCCAACAAAAAAACACGCTGATTTTTCAAACCATCGCCGAGTGGCGGAAGATTACCCACATGCTGCCCAGATCTTCAATCAACCCTAACTTCAGCGACTTCGTTCAAGTGGAGCACCGGGTGGCAGCATGGGCCAAGCAAGTCATACATCACGGCAGCCATTATAAATAAAATTCGCGCTTCGCCACCAAACGGCTGGAGTCGTCAAAGAGACTCCTCAAGACAGTCTACCGGCGTTACAAGCAGCACCTAGAAAAAAAGTAGTAGTAAGGGCAGTAGGAGTAGTAACGATAAATAATAGTAATAATAATGATGATGATAATCGTAATAACAATAAGATAATAATAAAAATAAAATAATAATAATCCTAATAATAATACCGATGATAATGAGAGAGAGAAGAATCTATAAATATGGCCTTTCTCAACACGAGGCCATGAACAGTTAAAGATGCTAGAGCCATGGGTTTCCAACCTTTCTAACCACCTCACATTTTTTCCCTCTGTCATTCATGTATCTTTAATCTTGGCAATAAAAAAAAAAAACAATCTTCACAAACCAAATTCTTTAAAATACACCAAGGAAACGAGAAGAAAAGCCCGTCCCCACTGTTCAAAGCCTTTTTAATCTCCAGAACAACATAAAACACACCTGTCTAGCATTTTTTTCCCCACCGCGGCACGCCACGACACACAAACACCCCGCGTGGCGCCCCCACCCAGCCCTGTAACGCCTTGAGGACCTCCCGCCACCACGACGTAGACACAAGACAGATAGTCCGCGGCGCAACCCTCGAGGGCCCCAACCACCCACCGCCCGCCGCCAATCTTTGAACTGTCACTCTTAAAAGGGCGGCAAAAGGCGACCTGTGTGTAGAGGCGACGATGGGACACACAAAATCAGGCCGGTAGATAAGCAGGTAAGAGGGCAGGTATAAGCAGGTAGATATATACGTGGAAGGTAGGTAAGGAAGTAGAAAAGTTTGGTAGTATGTAGGCAATGATGGAAGAGGAAGGTGAGGCGGTACAAATTGGCCTAGGCGAAAACGTGGATGGGGGTGGACGGGGAATTGAGGAGGTGGTGTTAGTGGTGGCGGAGGGGATACTTGGCTAAGGAAGAGGAGGAGGGATAAAAAAAAGGGTGGTCGTGAGCATTAGCGACAGGTGGTGGCGATGGCGAGAGTAGGTCATGATTAGTTAAGGGGATGGAGGCTGGGGGTGAGGCATTGTTGGGAAAGGAAGGGAAATGAGCAAAGGGTGATAGTGAAGGCTTGTGTCCGATGATGGTGGTGCCTCAGGTCATGCATGCAGTTAAAGGAATAGATATTGAAGATTTTTTATTCAGGAGAAGGTGCAAGTGATTATGACAAGTTATAGTGGTGAGGTGGATGTAGTTGTAGTTATTGCAGTTGTAGTTGGAGCTGTAGGTGATGGTAGTAGTTAGTGGAAGAATAGAAAAGATGTATAGTTCAAGGGGAGTGAGTGGTGGGAGACTGTGATAAGGGAAAAGGAGATTAATTAAGGTGAAGATAGAGAGTGGGTTTAAGGCTGTTGTATTGATGTTAACCATGTATTCTCTTTTATGGGAAGAGATGGGGATAGATGAATGGATGATGAGTGTTATATGGAAGCAGTTGATAATGATGATGAGGAAATTATATGTGGAAGAAGGGAGGTAGGAAAAGGAGGGAGAAGACGAGGGGAGAAAGTGGCTAGAGAGAGTTACATATGGAGACACAGAGTTCGGAATTATAAGACACTTTCTCCTCTCATATCAGCTACTTTTAAGGGCCAAAGAGGGGGTCATTCGGGTTCTAATGAGTGTTTCTTTAGTCCCACAGTACAGAAGAAGAGTCAAACTACCACCAGGGTCATAAAACTACACCTGGAAATGCCCACAACTCCTACGAAAGCCTTGTCAAATATCTGTTCTTGGGCGGCGAAATGTCTTATAATACGACCCAGAGAAGGGAGAAATATAGAGAAAATGAGACAAGTAAACCCAAAAAATAGATACAAAATAAAAGGAAGAGTAGGAAGTAGTTGTCGGGGGAGCAGGGAGCAGTAGGGTGAGGCGGGAAGGTGAGGCGGGAAGGTGAGAAAGTAACAGAAGATGGGAGGGATACGCAAAGGCTTAGCGAGGATGGAATGTTGGCAGGGGTAACCCAAGAAGACCGACTACATCAAACTGTGAAAAGAAAGTAGTGCTGGTGGTGGTAATAGATGGGAGATTGTTATGGTGGTGGTGGTGATGGTGGTTTTAGCAATGGTGATAGTGGTGCTGGTGGTGGTAGATGGGAGATACTTATGGTGGTGGTGGTGATGGTGGTTTTAGCAATGGTGATAGTGGTGGTGGTGGTGGTAGATGGGAGATACTTATGGTGGTGGTGGTGATGGTGGTTTTAGCAATGGTGGTAGTAGTAGTGATGGTGGTAGTAAGATAGTGATAGTAGTGATAGTGGTAGTGATAGTGGTAGTGGTAGTGGTGATAGGTGGGTTGTTGTTGGTAGAAGAGAAGGTAGAAGTGGTGTTGATAGTCGTGATAATGGTGCCAAGGCGATGGTGGTGGGGATGGTGTTGGTAGTAGTGGTAGAAGATAACAAATACGGTCAGGATAGTGGTTAATAGGTATGTAGAGGAGGTATTTACATAGGTAAGTAGATTTAAATAAAGGCACGTTGGTATGTCGGTCAATAAACAGGTAGGAAGGGAGGAAGGTAAGAAGGCAGTAAGGTAAGAAAATAGGTGTCTAGGTAAGTGCTTAGTTGTGCATGTAGGTAGTTAAACGAGATGGGTATTAGTAGGCAGGCAAAGAGGCATTGGAGGGCAGGAGACACATTACACACCTGCTCATTATTGTTTTTTTAACCCCTTGAACTGTTTTCTTTGCTGTAAAATAAAGGTGGGCAAGACGTTTAGGGAGGAAAGGAGGGCGCCAGGAGAGATAAAGGGAGGCAGGAAGATCGGGAGGAAGAGGAGAAAGGGAGAGAGGAGAGATGGTAGAAGGGGAGAAAGAGAGAAGAGAGGTGGGAGAAATGGGAGAGAGAAGAGAGATGGGAGGAAGGGAAGAAAGAGAGAAGAGAGGTGGGAGAAAGGGAAGAAAGAGAGAAGAGAGGTGGGAGAAAGGGGAGAAAGAGAGAAGAGACGTGGGAGAAAGGGGAGAAAGGGAGAGAGGAGGGAGGAAGGGGAAAAAGAGAAGAGAGGTGGGAGAAAGGGAAGAGGGGAGGGTGGACGAGCCGGAAGCAGGTAGACGGGAGCTTTTACACCTGGCGACGGTCACGACTAAGACAAACTCGATCACACACCTGATAGGGAGCACAAACACACACACACAAACACACACACACACACACACACACGACGGGGAGCCCTCCTCTACCTTCAGTAAAGAGAGTGTTTATCTTTACATCACTCATTCGTTTTTTTCTCTTCCTCGTCGCTGTGTATCGCGGGCAATATGTCGCCTCTCCGCTCAGCCGTAAAAGTAGCGCGCAACCCTCCGTCGAGAAAGAGAGAGAGATGGGGACCTGAAAAACTGTCCTTCCTCTCTTAATCTACACACACACACACACACACACGGCAGATTTACGTACACGAGGTTGTTTAACTTGGCTATTTACACCATCAGTGGAACGCCTCGTCTAGCCTTACTGGGGCCTACGTGTGTGTGTGTGTGTGTGTGTGTGTGTGTGTGAATGAGAGAAAGAGGGGAAGGGGTAAGAGGAGACAGAATCAGACAGTCGGACAAACAGATCGGGAAGCGGTGAGGGAAACAGTAGGAAGGACGAAGCGACAGGGAGACTGACTGACCAACTGACACACAAATAAACGGAGACTTGGACACACTGACAGCAAAAGGCACATAAACACACAATGACAGAGACAGACGCACAAACAAACCGACGGACTGACGGACACAAAGGCAATGAAGCCGTCTCCTCCCCAGCCTGGCCCACCGGAAGGCTCGTGGCACCTGCACTTTGTTTAGAGGGGATGATCTATTAACACAACTTCGACTCCTGCCTCCTGCCACTCTCTCGTCCCTGCTTCCCACGTCGTCCTGACCCTCCGCTGCGGCCACACCATCAGTCATTACACCGTTTTTGGGTCACGAAATCCTAATCTTTTAAAAATATAGAAACAACATTCTTTGATCACGTAATATAGGATCAATCGCCGGAGAACGAGACATAACAGCTCCGGGCAGCGTTTCAGCTCCTCTACCGCTACTCGCAAAAGAGGCTCGCGGAAACAGGATCCTTCCCCTTCCCGCCGGCAGCAGAGAGCTTGCCTTTTGTCTGACCTGTGCTTACGAGGCGGCTTTGCGGGCGTTGTGCTAACATGCAGCGGTGCAGCCCGGCATCTCGGCGCCCGCCCGCACAGGCCAAGACAAGTGTTGCCTTCCTGCCTCAACACTGCCACGCCGCTGGACAATGAATATAAATTTGTTTATATTACATAAAGCGAATGCAACACAATTCCACGGATATGGCCAGCGAGAGGTCAAGTTCCCGGCGTGTGGCCACATATGGCGGGTTGCCTTACCCGGGCGACAGCGGGCACCTGAGCCGCCCCGCACAGGTGTTGCTTCGACCCCCGCCCACCCCCGCCGCGGCCATCACACGCCCCTCACACGTCCACCCACACACCCACCCACCCACACACACACACACACACACACACACACACACACACACACACACATACACACACACACACACGTACAAAAACAAAGAAACGAACACACACACACACACACACACACACACACACACACACACACACACACACACACACACACGGCCCGGTAGCTCAGTGGATAGAGCGTCTGCCTCACAACCAAAAGGACCGGGATTCGATTCCCCGGCCGGGTGAAGATAAGTTGGGTTTTGGCAGTACCCAGAGATCGACTAATAAGTCTTACTCTAATCGGGAGGGTACTTGCTGGCGATTGCGACACCAACTCGTGATCAAGCCGTGGTGAAAAAAAAAAAAAAAAATACATACTTATATATATATATATATATATATATATATATATATATATATATATATATATATATATATATATATATATATATATATATATATATATATATATATATATATATATATATATATATATATATATATATATATATATATATATATATATATATATATATATATATATATATATATATATATATATATATATATATATATATATATATATATATATATATATATATATATATATATATAAGTATGTAGGTTCACACACACACACACACACACACACACACACACACACACACACACACACACACACACACACTCGTGAGGTGAGCAGAGGAAGGGCAGCGAGTACAGCCACTAATGCAGATCAGCGTAAGGCGGCGTCAGTCAAAATTGTAAGCAGAGGCATCCTGGTGGTAGCGGTGGTGATGGTAGCGGTGGTGATGGTAGTGGTGGTGGTGGTATTGGTGGTGTCCGTGTTGGTGTTATTGTTGCATGGTGTTGGTGTTGGTGGAGTGGTGCCAGCGGTGGAAGCATGACTCGTGGGAGGGGAGGTGGTGTCCCTGTGACGGCCTTCGCTCCCTTCCTTCATGCCTCCTTTACACTCATCTTACACTCTCCACACCGTCTCCTTGAGTGCCCTCCCCCCCTCATCTCCCTTCCCTCCCTGCCTCCACTCCTCCTCTAAACATTCTTCCCGCCCTGCTTCCTCCCCTCAAGCTGCCTTCCTCCGCCGGCGTGTTTGTTTACTCT
>NC_066523.1:21683177-21710677 GCF_024679095.1 Eriocheir sinensis | reverse complement strand
AAGCCGTACACGAGGGCCAATGTTTTCCCGCGAGATGAAAGATGCACACTCAATATTTAAATACCAATATACTACCCGAGCTAAAATACTGCCTTTGAAGTCGTCTAGCTGGCCGAAAGAGACAGGGAATAAATTTTTGACTCTTCAGCGTCGAGTGTTTTGCCGACAAGCAGGTGGACGGTGGCAGGTAACGGCGGGGCGGCAGCTGCTTGACTCAAACGCCGCCAAGAAAACTGTTGCATGATTGTTACCGCAGGCAGGGCCGAGTGACAAGAGTTTATGTCACGCTTATGTAAACGGAGGGTAATGCATAATGGCTCCCCTATAGTGCAAACAAACACGCACGCAGCAAAGGGCGCCTGAACCCACTAATGCTTTTGAAGGGGAAAATAATGAAAATGAGGACACGTTAAAAAGCATAGGCGAGTTTTTTTTCGTAAGGTTATCGTAAGTTATTCAGTAGCAAGTTTTTTTTATCGTTTGTGATTTTCAAGTAAGTATTTTTTTATGTGTCTTTGGTAAGTAAATTCATTCGGTTGTGTTAACATAAGTGTACTGCTACAATGTGGTGCTCGCTGTGGTAATGTGGAGATATGACTACGTGGAATCGATAGCGTGTCGTGTTTTTTTGTGGTATAGCGTGAACGTTGTATTTTTTATCACTGGTGGTGTTGATGGTGCTTGTGACATCGATGTTTTTGGTGAGGGTAGTTCCAGGAGTGGTAGTGATATTAGTGATGAATGTGATGGTAATGATGATGGTAGTGGTAGTGTTAGTGGTGGAGTCGATTGTGTTAGTGGTAGTATTGGTAGTAATGCTCGTGGACGTGGTCGTTATGGTACTGATGGTAGTGAAGGTGGTGATTGGTAGTGGTGGTAGTTATGATAGTGATGGTGGGTGTAGCGATGGGAAGGCAGTGTGTTTTTGTATGTGTATGTGTGTGTGTGTAGTGATGGTGGGTGTGGCGATGGGGAAGGCAGTGTGTTTTTGTATGTGTATGTGTGTGTGTGTGTGTGTGTGTGTGTGTGTGCACCGCGGTAAAGTGTCGGTGTGTGATGCCCAGTGACAGCCCGGCAGTAACTGGGGTGTCCGCTCTCGGCTCCCCTCGGCCCGACACACGACGCCGCGCACCTGATCCTCGCCCTTTGAACACCAGCAAATCTGTCCATGTGTCACGCGATACCCCTTGCGGCGCCCCCGTCCTGCCCCGCCCCTCGCTGATGCTGGGGCTGGAGGCGACGGCGGTGGCGGTGGCGGAGGTGGCGATGGTGGCGGTGGTGGTGATGGTAAGGCTGTTTTGTGGTGTTGGAGGTGATTTGTAGTGGTGTTTTGGTGGTGTTAGTGTTTTTTTTTATCGTTGTTGTGGATGGTGGTTGTGGTATTGGAGATGACTGGGTGGTGGGGTTAGTGAGGTGTTTTGGGTGGCTGGTGGGAGCTTTTGTGATGGAGGTGATAGTGGTGTTGTAGTGGTGGTGGTGGTGATAGTGAGGTGTTTTATCGGTGGTGATGATGGTGGTTGTATTGGGAGAAATGGTGGTTATGATAGTGGAGGTTGTGTTGGGGAGATGCGTCATGGTTGTGGTGGTTGTGGGTCGTGTTGTTGTTACTGTGGTGGTACTGGTGCTGATGGTTGTGGTGGTGATGATGGTCGTGACGATGGTGGTTATGGTGATGGTGGTGATGACCGTAATAATGGTGGTGGTATTGGCGGCGGTGGTTGTAGCATGGGTGATGGTGGCAATATGAATAACAATAATGAACGTAGATAAGGATCAGTAATTTATAATGAAGACCAGGAGAGACTAATTATTTTTCTCTTTAACCTCACTCCCATACACTCACTTTTAACTCCATTCCCCTCACCCTCTTTCCCTCCATCTCTCGCACTTTTTCCCTCTCCATTTCTCCCACCCATACACTGTTTCCTGCATTCTTCCCTCCCTTCAATGATCCCTCCCTTCCCCTCTCTCTCTATCTCTCTCTCCCCTATGCACTTCTGCCTCCCTTCCTTCCTCTCGCCATTCTACCTTGTCTCCTTCTTCCTCCTCTTTCTATCCCAGCTTTTCCATGCCCTATTTCCCATCTTCTTCTCTCCCTCTAATGCTCCCTTCCTTCCTCTCTATATATATCTCTCCCCCTATGCACTTCTGGCTTCCTTCCTTCCTCTCACCATTCTATCTTGTCTCCTTCTTCCTCCTCTTTCTATCCCAACTCTTCCATGTCCTATTCCCCATCTTCTTCCCTTCCTTATTTCCATTCTCACTCTCTCCCTTCCCCTAATGCTCTACTTTCTCTCTTCCTCTTGTCTTTCTACTTATCCTCCTTTCCCTTTTACTCCCCTTTTCCATCCCAACTCATCATCCATGCATTTTCCCTTCCTTTCTTCTTTCAACCCTCCAAGCCTTGTTCCTTTCTTCAGTCCCTAACCTATCCTCCACTTTGCACTTTCTCCTCCGTTCCTCTCCCCTTCCTACCTTTTCCCATTCTCCATTCCAACTGCTCCATACATATTCCCTTCCATTTTTCTCTCCTTCCCACCCTCCTACCCCGCTCCCTTTCACCCTCCCTCACATACCACCCATTCATGCATTTTCTTCTCGCTTCCTTTCACCTCCCTACTTTCCCTTTCCCTTCCTCTCTTTTTTCATCCCAACCCATCCATGCATATTCCCTTTCTTTCTTCCCTTCCTCCCTCCCTATTACTCTTGCGCCCTCCCCCCCCTCTCACCTCCCACCCACCCATGCTCTTTCCCCTTACTCCCTCTCTCCCTCCCTCCCTCCACCCACCTTCGCTCCCCCACGTGAGGTCGTCAAGTACAAGAGGGTGCCATATCTGCCACAACCTTCAGGCACCGGCAAACAGATGCAATTTTTGGCACCATGACATGTAGGTCGATTAAAAGTCTGCTTGCGGGGTGCGTTCTTGTGTTGAGGAGGGTCATAGGCGGGCATGGGATGGGTGTACGTGAGGTGGAAGGGCCGTGGGTGATATGGGCGAGTGGGAGGCGAAGTTATAGGGTTGTTGATGATATGAGAGGGTTGTCTGTGGATGTGATGTCACAGGCGGCCATGGGAATGTGACGTGACGTGAAAAGCGTGTGCGTGATATGAGTGAGTGGGAAGACCCCAGCACGTTAATGGCGCAAGCGAATTTTATTTATAGTGCATGACTGTCGTGATATATGACTCTTGCTTGGCTCTTGCTGCCCACCGGTGCTACAATTGGACTAAGGCGCTGAAGTTAAGGTTGAATGAAGATATGGGCAGCATGTGGGTAATCTTCCTCTACTCGGCGATGGCTTGAAAAATCAGCGTGTTTCGGTGGGACTCGAACCTAGGTCCACAGGTTTACCACGGCTGCACGCTGACCACTCGGCCACCGCTTCCCCATGCATAGATGTGTTGTTGAGTTGTAGGTGGCACAGGATTGTTGTGTGTGAGGTGGGAGTGTTCTGGATTGAGCGAGACGAGTTTGGGCGACACGGGAGAGCTGTGGATGGTGTGAGAGGGTTCAGAGTGACAGGAGAGGGTAGTGAGTGGGGTTTTAGGTTTATTTATGTGGAAGAATTAGGCTCGCTCCACCCGAGTATTTTTTTTCTCTACATGAAAGCCGTTCGATTTAGATAACAATAAAGTTCCCTCAGACCGTTCAGAGGGTGCCGTGCAGCAAGGTTCACCTGCGGCAGAGATTCACCCGCCAAATGCACCGCCAAATTGTTCGGCGTCGCGCGTTCTAGAATACCGTAGAAGTCTATGGAAAACTTCAGACAGACGGTTTTTCCTCGTGCGGCAGAGGCAGGGTGATGAGCAGCATGCGCAAGTCACCGTATCTGTTCGTTCTGTGCACTGCTCCAGGCGAGTCGTACGGGGACAAAAAAAATCCCTGCGAAGGCGTCCCTGCTAAACAGCCTTCCGGACGGGCATTCTACATGCGGGAAAAATAACGTTCGTGTGACGCGATCATTACTGGTGAAGTGCATGTGTGTGGGTTTTGATCACTGTTGTTCCATCCACACCAACCCCACACATCATCATCATCATCAATACCCTAGCGTGACACACACACACACACACACACACACACACACACACACACACACATCACATAGGTATATGGTAATTTCAACCGCGATTATCACATGAAACAGCTGTAATCTTTCGCCTAACTACAACTGAACTAATTGGACATGAACTGATTGATCGCAGGTGGGCGGGGTTGTCACCTGCGTCGCCACTCCGCCCCCCATCCCGGAAGCGATCCCAACCCAACCCGACCCTACAAGACCCGCAGCTGTACTGTTGATCTGACGGGTGTTTGTGTGGCGAGAGAATAAACAAACACGTAAAAATCAAACGAAACTCACCAATGAGCAATATACACAGAGAGGAAAGAGATGGATGGGATGATGATGGTGGTGGTGATGGTCGCAGGTGGGGGGAGGGGGGGGGTTACGGTGTAGGTCGCGTGGTTGCAGGGAGATTTCGTGGCAGGGTAGGGTGGTGGTGGTGGTGGAAGAGGGAGTAGGTTGGGATGGTTGTAGGGAATGGTTATTGTAGTGTGGTGCAGGGGTGGATGTAGGGAGAGGCGGTGGCAGAGTAGTGGTGGTGGTGGTGGGGGGGTAGCTGCATGGTTAGGTGGTTTATGTGTGGTTGCAGTGGGAAATGGTGGCAGGGTAGCGTAGCAGGGGTGGTGGTGGTGGTGGTGGTGGAATGGGTAGTTGCATGGTTAGGTGGTTTATGTGTGGTTGCAGTGGGAGATGGTGGCAGGGTAGGGGTGGTGGTGGTGGTGGTGGTGGCGGGGTAGTTGCATGGTTAGGTGGTTCTAGTGTGGTTGCAGTGGGAGATGGTTGCAGGGGTGGTGGTGGTGGTAGTGGTGGTGGTGGAAGGGGTAGGGCGAGGAAGGTGGAGGAATGTGGAAGGCTTTTGGGACTGCTAATGAGGTTTGTGGAAGAGTTTTCTCTCAAGTATTTATATGAACCACCTCAGCTTCCTTTCTTCCGTCTTCATTTCGACTTTTGTAAACAGAGTCGTTAAAAGTTAATTAGCATTTGCAGTCTTTTTTTATTCTCTCTCTCTCTCTCTCTCTCTCTCTCTCTCTCTCTCTCTCTCTCTCTCTCTCTCTCTCTCTCTCTCTCTCTCTCTCTCTCTCTCTCTCTCTCTGCCCCTTCTGTCCTCTCTTTTAGCCCCAAACACACCCGTCTCGTCGCCCTACTTCTCTGCCTCCTCCTCCTCCTCCTCCTCTTCTCGTCGTGCTGGCGGTAATGGTGGTGCCAGATATGTTTTCCTTGGCTGCCCCCGCCTCGCCACCCTCCCCTGCAGCCCATACGAGGAGGGAGGAAGGGAGGGAGGGAGGTAGGGAGAGTAGAAGTGCAGGGAGGAAGGGGGGATGGTGGTTGGGTCGTCTTCGTGTTGGGGGGAGGCGGGGGGGAGGGAAATGTGTGTGGTCGAATGGCAGACAGACAGCACTCTTCTACATCTCTTTAGGTCTTTTATCGTGTTAAGTGCTCGGCTTCTTGTATCGGGAGGAGATTGTTGGGTTTCGTGATGAGCAACGCACGTGCGGCGGCGCCCATCAAGGAAAGATAATCAAGAGCTGACGGAGATGAGCTAAGGAGACGACGGGGTAAGGGGACGACGGGCTAAGGGAAATAGGCTACGCTTGGGAGAGGGTCAAGGGAGATGCATGGGCTACATTAAAAGGAATGGGCTATGGGCTAAGGGAGGTGTTTTTTGGTTAGAAGCCCGAAGGGGTACGCTTTGGAGATGGACGAGGGAGGGGGATGGGCCACATTGAAAGGAATGGGCTAGGGAAGATATTTTTGGAGAAGGACGAGGGAGGGGGATGGGCCACATTGAAAGGAATGGGCTAGGGAAGATATTTTTGGAGAGGGACGAGGGAGGGAGATGGGCCACATTGAAAGGAAAGGGCTAGGGAAGATATTTTTGGAGATGGACGAGGGAGGGGGATGGGCCACATTGAAAGGAATGGGCTAGGGAAGATATTTTTGGAGAGGGACGAGGGAGGGGGATGGGCCACATTGAAAGGAATGGGCTAGGGAAGATATTTTTGGAGATGGACGAGGGAGGGGGATGGGCCACATTGAAAGGAATGGGCTAGGGGAGGTATTTTTGGAGAGGGACGAGGGAGGGGGATGGGCCACATTGAAAGGAATGGGCTAGGGGAGGTATTTTTGGAGAGGGACGAGGGAGGGGGATGGGCCACATTGAAAGGAATGGGCTAGGGAAGATATTTTTGGAGAAGGACGAGGGAGGGGGATGGGCTACATTGAAAGGAATGGGCTAGGGGAGGTATATTTTTGCTAGAAGATAAAGGGGTACGCTTTAGTGATGGGCTATGCAAGAAAGAATGGACTAACGGATATGGTGTATGCTAGGAGAATGAAGGACTACGCTTTGGTGATGGTCAAAGGAGGGAGACGGGCGTTGCTAGAAAGAATGGACTAACGGAGTGGGTATGCTCTAAAAGAATGAAGGGCTAAGGGAAATAGGCTACGCTTGGGAGAGGGCCAAGGGAGGGAGATGAGATACATTAGAAAGAACGGGCTGAGTGAGATGGTATATGCTAGGAGAATTAAGGACGGGCTACGTATTGGAGACGCTACATTAGAAAGACTTGAGTAAGGGAGATGGTGTAAGCAAAGAGGATGCAGGGAAGAGGGTACGCTTGGGAGATGACTGGATGATGGAGGCGAATTAAGATCTTTTGGTTCTTTCGTCACTGGACTCTTCGATGGTACTGATTGGCAAGCGGAGTAAGAACAAGAACAAGAAGAACAAGAAGAAGAACAAGCTGCTGCTGCTGATGAGAAAGAAGGGTAAGAAAGAAAAAAAGTAGAAGAAAAGAACGAAAATGAAGAGCAGGAGGAGAAGAAGGAAGGCGATTGATTGCGTCCCGTATCTTCGAGGCGCCAAAGAGAGGTTTTGATGGGAAGCTACGCGAATTCGGTGAAGCATAGCGGCATGTTGGAGGTCTTCGTCTTGAGGCAGCCGCTGGGGTCACTATATACGAGGAGAAGGATAGCTGTTGTTTCTCTGATGGATTTACAGTGTTACAGGAGCGGCCTCAGAAGCTGCCACGTGTTGTTCTTGCAGCGATGGCACGTGGGAAAGCCTTGGAGTGGCGAGGCTTACAAGAGAAGATAAGGAGGACTTGTTTCTTTGGCGGATTCATGATACTTCGAGTTGCCTTTGGGGATCGTGTGTCTGCGTAGTGCGTGGGGCGGCTCGGGGCACAATGGGGCTGTGTGGCGGGGTTGTCAGCACTAGACGTATAACTGGATGAAGATGAATAAATAGGTAAACAATATGCGGAGATAGATACAGAGATAAATGAGGAAAATACGGGCGTTAAACTAAGATGATAAAAAAGAAGAAGAAGAAGAAGAAGAAGAAGAAAAATTAGAAGAAGAAAAAGGAAGAGAAAAAGAAGATGGCGAAAAAGAATATGAAGAGGAAGATGAAGAAGATGATGATGATGATGATGATGATGATGGTTAAGATGAAGAAGATGAAGATGAAGTTGAAGAAGAAGAAGAAGATGAGGATGAAGAAAAAGAAGAAGAAGATGGTGGTAAAGAAGAAGAAGAAGAAGAAAAAGATGACGACGAAGAGGAAGAAGAAGAAGAAGAAAAGAATTGCAGAAAAAAATGAAAATAAAATAAATAGGAAAACAATCAGACGTATTCATCAAATAACTAACTCATCACATAATTATTGCACACATTATAAAACTCAAGACAATTTCCGAACATGAGATTTGTATTTTTCCCTCAAAGGCTTCAATAATACTCTCATGTTTCAGAATAAAAAAAGAAAAGAATAAAAAAAAAACCCCCACCCACCAAGAATCAGTTACCCACGTCTTAGAAAACCAAGACCATCGCAGTTATGGATACCGGACAGTCTTACCCTCGTCCTGACACACTGATTGGAGGAGCGAGCGGCGGGGATCAGGTGGCCCCCGGGATCAATCTACGCAGGTCACTTCCCAGCTCTGACGTGTGTGTGTGTGTGTGTGTGTGTGTGTGTGTGTGTGTGTGTGTGTGTGTGTGTGTGTGTGTGTGTGTGTGTGTGTGTTTCCCGGCAGTTAAATAGTATACGATCTTTCAACCCGACGCCCTCCGCTGTGAAAAGTGTTATTGGGAACATAGCTTGTGTGTGTGTGTGTGTGTGTGTGTGTGTGTGTGTGTGTGTGTGTGTGTGTGTAGAGAGTGAGAGAGATAGATATAGATAGATACGTAGATAGATAGATAAAGAGATAGGAAAGAATACAGACAGGTAAACTTATAAATAGATAAAGATAATTAGATAGATTGATAAAATATAAAGATAAATAGATACAGAGAGAGAGAGAGAGAGAGAGAGAGAGAGAGAGAGAGAGAGAGAGAGAGAGAGAGAGAGAGAGAGAGAGAGAGAGAGAGAGAGAGAGAGAGAGAGAGAGAGAGAGAGAGAGAGAGAGAAGGTGACAAAGAGGCAAGGGGAGTATGGCTGCCTCAGACTGTCTCTTTCTCAAGCACAATAACCTCCCGCTAGTCAGCCAGCGCCATCTAGCTTCGCATTGTGCTTTATTTTATTATTATTTTTTTTTTACAGCAGAGGAGACAGAACAAGGGCGTAAAAAAAGAAGAAAACAATAATGAAAAAAAAAAAACCCGCTACCTCTCTAACCTCGGGATTTTCAACATAAGATTTTGCCACCAAGCTGAATATATCGCAGATTTAAAAACAAAAACAACAACAATAGGCATTTGTTTTAAGAATCGACGAATATTCAGAAAAAAACAACTATAATTTAAGTTTGATGTAATGATAGTCTTGGTGAGGTTAAACAAATATTACGGAGATATTTGATACGGGGAGTCGTCCAAATACATAAATTGCTTCACTTGCTTATTTTGTTTACCGTTTACCGTTTACCGTTGATGAGGTTTCAGGCCCCGGTCCGCCGCCGTAGCAGCGCTCCACAGGGCCGTCAACATTTTAACAGTAATATTAGCACCGAAAGTTGCCCTCAATCCTCAAACTTGTAACCGCAACATTTTAACAGTAATATTAGCACCGAAAGTTGCCCTCGATCCTCAAGCTTGTAAAGTCGTAGGATTTAGTGAATAAGTGTCTTCAGCGCTCTCTTGAAGACTGCCAGACTGCACTATTCTTAACGGTAGAGGTCAAGAATAAAACAACAGCAAAATAATGAGTGAATAAAACAGATCCAAGAAATATGGGACTGGTCAATAAAGTCTAAAAAATAAACCTTAAGTTCATATCACGGTGTTATGTTCCTGTACCTGATTCATAGGAACGATTTACCTCCGACATGGAATATTAATAAAAATGAAGCTGCATCTTTTACATCGCTCAGGGGCCAACATGACGGAGAGAGAGCACTGAGGCTACGCGCAGCTATAACGTATGCCTTCAACTTCACCTTTTACACCGTCTTAGTGCATTCCTTTGGAGGTGTCACGTAGGCCACTCCGAGTTTATCTACTGTGACTCAAGGACGAAAAGACCCGCGTTAAGCTGAACAAATTCGGAAAGGAAAACTATAAACAAACCAGCTGGCAAATCAAAGAGAGACTATTATTATTAGCGATGGGAGCGATAAGGTAACGATGCCAAGGTGTGAATATATTGCCTGTCACACCTGCCACCGCCACCAGTACCATCACCATCACCACCACTACTACTACTACTACCACCACCACTGCTACTACTACTACGCTATTACTACGCACAATACTATTAACAGATCTTCCTACCCCTTCCGATGGCACCTTACGTAGCCAAACGATCACCTGAGCTTGGCTGAGTCAGTAGGGGAGGGAGGGGGGAGGAGACGCGGGGATGGAGTAAGGGGCGAGGAGCACGGGGGAGGGGGGGGGGGGGGAAGAGGCTGTAAATCACTCTGGGTACGTTATAGAAGCTCCCCTCCTGAGTACGGTCCCCTTTCCATCTCCCCTTACTTCCCTACCATCACCATCCTCTCTCTTCTCTCTGTTATTATTGTTATTATTTTTGTTATTTTTATTATGATTGTTATTATTATTATTATTATTATTATTATTATTATTATTATTATTATTATTATTATTATTGTTATTGTTATTATCATTATTATTGTTATTATTATTATTATCTTTAACAGTAGAAGTAGTAGTAGTAGTAGTAGTAGTAGTAGTTTCATTATCATTATCACTTTTCTTCTCCTTGATATAAATAAGTTGACAATTAAGGAAGGAAAGGTGAGGAGAAAGTAAGTCAACAGGTGCAAGGACATGTATGGAAATTTAGATATAATAATTCTCCCCTTCCTCATATAGCTCCCACTTCCTGCTGCCCCGCTCCTCCTCCTTGGTCGATCACCCCCAAAAGCCAGTCAATCAATGTCAAACAAGTAACTAAACACGGTAACAGTGAGTATTCCGCCAGCCTGTTAGTGAATCAGCCAACCAGTGAAACAATCAATATGGTAATCGGTCTGTTTTCCAATGAGTCATACAATTCATCAATATACCAAATCATCAGTAACTTAAAGAATATAATCAAGGGTTAGTCAGGCAGTCAAACACACACTCCAGCAATTAATCAGTCGGTCAGAAGACGCACCAATCTGCATGAACACCGAGAGCCACGCAGGTGAGATAGAGGTCATGATCCGTCAGGTGAAGTGCTGCGGAGGGAAGGGGGGATGGGGGAGGTAACGCGACCCTCTGCTACCCTTTGTGCGCTGTGCTGTGACCGTCGAGGAACGTGTGGCCGTACTCTTGACTCCCTTTGTTAGTGTTTTGTTGAGATGACTTACGGCTTGTTAAGGGTTCGGGGAAGTTCTTGTCTCTTTTATTCGTACCGTGTTGGAGGTGTTGCTTTGCTTTGTATTTTTTTTATTTATTACGAAAGTAGGAAAGACAGACCAAGTACCAAACGGAACAATGGTCAGTTTGGAGAGTTAATGCAGAATAAAATGACGAAAAAGAGAATTCAACCAAATGTTAGTTCTTTCTTTTCCTCGTTTTCTATTAGTCTTTTTCTTACTATTTAATGTCTGTCCTCCTCCTTTGAGCAATATGTAAACGTAACGACTTAAAAAAAAATAAAACCGAATAATACACACACACACACACACACACACACACACACACACACACACACTTTGCCAAGATGGGTCCGATTTGTTGCGTAATGATTCATTCAACCCGGGGTGTGTGTGTGTGTGTGTGTGTGTGTGTGTGTGTGTGTGTGTGTGTGTGTGTGTGTGTGTGCGGGTACTCTCAACCACTTTGTAATCATAGTATTGATATTGGAATATACCTCAAAATAATAGAAATAATAATGCTACTCGATCCGGTATTGGAGCCGCTTGTGGGGCGCCCGCCGCTAAATCCGCATAGTCGAGGTAGCGGCGGGCGCTGTTGTAGTCGTTGGAATATCGGATGGCCAGTAATAATATTATCAATAATAACAGTAATATCAATAATTATTCTTATTATCATCATAACAATAATGATGATATAAAAAAAGTTAAAACAACAACAAAATATTAATATATAATAGCAACTGAATGTTTTCTTATTTTTGCACTGTTGTATATGCACCTTTATCAGAAGAAAACAAAATGTAAACCATTGACCAACACGCACGAAGCGAAAAAGAAAACATGATCAATGATGAGGACGCTGATGACTATATATGATGTCCACGGCGTTCGAAGTAACGGAAAAAGTAATGATAACAACAAGAATTTTTATCACCGTAATGTAAACAATGCAAAATAAAGCAGTTCAATATACAGAGCGAGCAACAGCCTTTTTCTTCTTTATATCAATCACCTATTTCTTTAACTCTTTCGAGGGGAGACCGGGAGCCTCAAAACACCACTCTAACCAAACTGACAACTCAAGGAAAGTGGCAGATCACTTACAAACTTGACGAATTTCTATCCATATCGACAGCTCTTTTAGCACCTCCCTCGGTTATTTTTCATAGACATTTGTGTTCCAGACTTGTTTTTCTCCCCGTGTTTAGTTTTGCTCCATTACTGCATTATCTGGCTTGAAAAATATAGCGCTTACGAGCGAACCTCAGACAGCACAGAGAGATTACGCCGAAAACAGACAGATTCAAGCACCATCAGCACTGTATTGTTGCGTAATTAGAGAAAAAAAAATCAAGAAGCAAATCAGAAATAAACTAGGAATTAGAATAACATGGAAAAAAATAAAGTAACCATCCCAAAACACCAACAACAATAGAAAAACAACAATAACGAAACCAAACTACACCGAGGTATGGAAAACAAAATCCTGCAAGAATAAAACAAATAACAGAAACGCGTCCTCCCAAAATGTAAGTAACGCAAATATGAAGAACTTCGAAATTGCAACGAATATGATAAAAGAAAAGTGATTTAATGATGAAGTACAGAAGAGAGCAAAAGGAGGAGGAGGAGAAGGAGGAGGAGGAGGAGGAGGAGTAAATAAATAGTAGCCAGCTCGTCCTGTGAGGGGAGCGGGCCAACTTGAGGGGCTGGAGGCTGGCCCATTTTAGATACAGTCTCCTTGCTCCTCCTCCTCCTCCTCTTCCCAGGTGAGTCAGAGGACAACAAACTCGCGTGCTCTCTCTCTCTCTCTCTCTCTCTCTCTCTCTCTCTCTCTCTCTCTCTCTCTCTCTCTCTCTCTCTCTCTCTCTCTCTCTCTCTCTTACATCAACACATCCCTCCCCTCCCTTCCTTACCTAAACACATTTCTCTTCTCTCCTCTCTCCATTACTTTTCCTTTCCCTCCCACTTTCCTCCCCTCTTCACCTATTGCCCTCATCTCTCTTCCCTTCTACTCCACACGCCTCTTTTTTTCCTCTTTCAGCAGTCTCCAACCGACAGTACTTACCTCTCTTATAATGCAGCTCTATTTCCTTCTACTCCACAAAATCCTTCTCTTTCCCCTCTTCTAACTTTCCTCTAACTTCGCTTTTCTAACTCTCTTCTAACTCTCTTCTAACTTCTCTCTTCTAACTTATCTCTTCTAACTCTCTTCGAACTCTCTTCTAACTTCTCTCTTTTAACTCTTCTAACTTCTCTCTTCTAATTTCTCTCTCTCCTCTTCTAACAGTCTCCAACCTACAGTTCTTTCCTATTTTCTCATCCCTCTTTTTCTTTCTACTTCTCTAACTTTCTCTTGACCATCTTCTTACAGTCTTCTACCTTCAGCTCTTACCTATCTTTTCATCCCTTTATCTTCCAATGTACTCCACAACCTTTCTCTCCTTCTATCAGTTTCTTATCTGTTTTTCTATCCCTCTCTTCCTCCGTATCTTACACATTTGTCTCATTCTTCTCCTCAACGTCTCCTCTCCAACACTTCCACACTCTCCTCCTCCCTCCCCGTCTTCCTCTTCAACCCACACTTCATCTCCTCTCCCTCCTCCTCCTCTCCTTCTCCCTTTCTCCACACCATCCGACCCTCCACTAAGAGTTATTCTATCTCTCTTGATTTACATGAGGGCGAAAAGGTCCACAGTTGAAATGAAGAAGAGAATATCAAGGAACCACGATGAAGTAATAGTCTGAAATAGGATAAGGCAATACTTTCAATTACCTAAATAAATATAAAACCAATTTGACGAGCTAATGGATGACTTTCGGAAAATAGTTTGACGTTAACATTTTTTTACAGCAAAGGAGACAGTTCAAGGGCGTAAAAAAGAAAAAGAAAACAATATTAAAGAAAAAAAAGCCCGCTACTTACTGAACATTGAAATATATAAACGTAAGAGGTAAAGTAGATCAAGGTAAAGCAAACTAAGCATGCAGTAATGCATTAGTAAAAGAAATGCTTGGATGATCAAATAAAGTAACGAACATTTTTTTTACTTTTATCAGAAAAGGATCGATTTCGAAGGTAAACTAAAGGAGCACTTGAAGGCAAAGGAATGAAGAGCGCTCGAGGACTGAGAGGAGGAGGAGGAGGAGGAGGAGGAGGTGATGAGGGAACATGAGAAGAGTAAGAAAGAAGAGTAAGACTGGAAATCAAGGAAGGAACAAAATTGAAATAGGAAGCGAATGAAGACACAAGTTAATAGGAAGAAGAGGAGGAAGAGGAGGAGCAAATGGAGGAGGAGGAGGAGGAGGAGGAGGAGGAGGAACAAGGATGAAGTGGAAGATCTGGGACAAGTTACAGCAGGACCCTTCTATACCACCACCCACGCTAATGGTCAGGTCTTGGTAACAGTGTAGCAACAACAACAACAACAAGGACAAGAACTACAAAAACAACAATAACGATAACGGCAACGAAAACAATAACAGGAACAAGAAAAATAAATCAACGGCAAGAGATTTAACACTCCAGCTCATCCGTGTTCACCTAGAGTAACAACAACAGGAGCAACAACAATAACAACAACAACAACGTAGATGACAGCCAACAGGATACACGTCTTTAGTTTCTGATACACATACTCTCTCTCTCTCTCTCTCTCTCTCTCTCTCTCTCTCTCTCTCTCTCTCTCTCTCTCTCTCTCATACAAAGCAATTAGCGCAAAAAACGAGCCATTGATGTCATAACTGCAGATATCGTTGTTTAAAGGGGTGACTTAAGCTCTTGCAAACTAGGCATATATCAGCATCACTTTTGACCAGTTCTTTGTCTTAGCCTTCGTTTCAGCCTATCACAAGAGGGAGTGACCAGGTGGATAGATCGACCTTAGTCCACGCAAGCAGGTACCCTCGTTGTGAGCCTAAGAACTCTGCGGACGTTTCCTTCATTTTTTTTTCCCCCTTCGACATTGATTTCATATTCATCTAGTTTTCTTGTTTTTATTTACTCTGTCTTTTCTTCATATTATTTTTTTTTTCTTCTTCTTCTTCTTTGTTTTTTTCCTTCTTTTCCCTTTCTTCTCCCTCTCCCTCTCTTTCTCTTCCTCTTTCTCCTCTTCCCCTACCTCTTCATCCTCTTCGTCTTTGTCTTCTTTTCCTTCTTTCCCCTCCTCCTCCTCCTCCTCCTCGCCCTCCTCCACCTCTTCTTTCTCTTGCTCCTGCAGTCTGCCAAAACATCAATCTAAGAACATTTGATAAACCTTTCGAGACGCGCATATCTGATCGTACACACACACACACACACACACACACCGGGGCCGGCTACACCACATATCAGGAGGCCCTCCCCGCCCTGCACCTCACCACCCTACAGGCGCGCCACCAACACCTCCTCCAGCAGTTCGCCACCAAACTCCTCCACCACCCACGACAAAGGAATCTGCTCCCCCCGGCGATGCTGATGTTGTGAGTCGACTTTTGTAAGGGATGTGGCGATAATCAAGGCGCTGTAGAGGGCTTGTTGATATACAGAGTCGTAGAGGGCTGACGTATTGGGAGAGGAGGGGAAGGGGGCTGCTTTATGTCGAGGTCCTATGGTATGGGCTGTGACGGGATGTAGGGGAAGGGGATGCTGCTGTACGTAGGTGACTGGTGGTGCTGTGGGAAAGGTATAAAAGAATGATATGTAGGGTGATGAGGTGAAGGAGGCTGGCGTATGTAGAGGTAGCATGTTTGAGGGTTGCTTTAAGTGTCTGGTACTGTGACTTGACGGGGTGAAGGGAAGGGGCTGCTTTGGAACATGGGTGAATGGTGGTGCTGTGAGAAGTGGAGTGGTAGGGGCTGATGTACTGGGGGATGATGTGAAGGGGGTACTTTATGTATAGGTACTGTGGTAAGGGCTGTTGTAAATGCTGGGTACTGTGACAGGATGAAGGGGAAGGGGTTGAAGCAGAGGAGAGGTATGTAGGGGGCTGTTGCTGCTCTTGGGGGTTACGTAGGGGGCTGAGGCGTGGTGTTCAGGGGGAGAATGTTTGCCTCGACACAGCAGCTCACCGACGTGTCCTCTCAGCTGTCAATTAACTGCGTGTGATCATCTTGCCATCAAATTAGTTTCAAGTTTCATACATGATCTCACTTAACGCCACTGCCTCGGGGCGGTGTGTGTGTGTGTGTGTGTGTGTGTGTGTGTGTGTGTGTGTGTTGCAGTGTGGGGTTGCGTGTTGGCAGTGTGGGAAAAATAATGTGTTTTTAAAATGTGTTGTTGATGTATACCTGTTTTTTTTCTTTGCTATTGTTTGAGTACATTTTGGTTTTTATTTTATATGTAGTAGTAATAGTAGTAGTAGTGGTAGTAGTAGTAGCAATAGTAGTAGTAGTAGGAAGTTGTAGTAGTAGACGGAGGTGACGGTAGTAATAATGGTGGTGGTGGTCGTGTGGTGTTGGTGGTGACGGCCGTATCCACAGAAGGGTTAGAGGTGGGGGTGGTGGAGGGGGGATTGGGGGTCTGGATGGTGGAGGCGTGGTGGGGGTAATGATGAGTGGAGGTGGTGATGTAAAGAGTTTCAGATTACCTCGAAATTCTACTCTCGCCGCCACGCAAGACGAGCCAAAGCGTTATTTATGTCTGCGAACCCGAGGCAATAACGATCAGGCGAAGACCGCAGCGTGACGAAGAACGACGACAACAACAACACCGTCGTAAGATTCAACACTCAGGCTCATCAACGTTCAATCACAACCACATCGCAACACTACTATCAACAACAATAAAATAACGACAAGAACGACAGCAACAACACCGACCTAAGATTCAACACTCAAGCTCATCAACGTTCAATCACAACCATATAACACCACCACCATCAATAACAACAAAATAACGACAATAACAACACCGTCCTAAAATTCAACAATCCAGCTCATCAACGTTCAATCACAACCAAATAAAAACACCACTATCAACAACAACAAAATAACGACAAGAACGACAAAAACAACACCGACCAACATCTCCACTCCACTCCAGATCATCAACGTTCAACCACAACCAAATAACAACACCACCATCATCAACAACAACAAAATAACGACAACAAAAACGACAATAACAACACTGGCAAGGGATATAACACCGGTTTCTCTACGTCCAGGAATAACAGGGTAACAACAACAACAACAACAACAAGAACTATAACAACAACGATAACAGCAACGAAAACAATAACAAGAACAAGAAAAATAACATCAACGACAAGAGATTTAATACTCCAGCTCATCCATGTTCATCTAGAGTAACAACAACAATAACAACAACAACAACAACAACAACAACAACAACAACAACACCAACGTAGAGATGAGTATTCGTTGATGACAGCCAACAGGATACACGTCTTAAGTTTCTGATACACATACTCTCTCTCTCTCTCTCTCTCTCTCTCTCTCTCTCTCTCTCTCTCTCTCTCTCTCTCTCTCTCTCTCTCTCACACTCACACACACACACACACACACACACACACACACACACTCACACACACGGGATCGTTTTCACATCCACCACAACCATCATCATCATCACTAAAAACTTTCCACGTCACTGGGCAACGTCATGAGAGTAGTTGTTGTTGTTGTTGTTGTTGTTGTTGGTGGTGGTGGTGGTGGTGGTGGTTTTGTTGTTGCTGCTGCTGTTGTTGCAGTAATAGTGGTGATTGTAGTTCTTCTCTTTCTTTTTCCTCCTTTTCCTCATTTTTTTTCCTCCTCCTCCTCCTCCTCCTCCTTCTGGCAGTGCAGTTATGAGCGCCGGGGGCAGGACTAATAGCGGTGGTGATGGTGGTGGTGGTTGGTGGTGGTGGAGAAGGTGGTTGTGTTAGTGGTAGTGGAGGTGGTGGTTGTAATGTTGGCGATAGTTTGTGGTGGTGCTGATTGTGGTTGTGATGGTGGAGATAGTGAAATGGTGGTAGTGTTGGTGGTTCTCTTCATGTTGGTTGTGTTGTTGTTGTTGTTCTTGGTGGTGGTGATGGGGGTGGTGGTAGCGATGGAGCTGGTGATGGTGGTAATGGGTGTTGCATTGCTGGTAGTGTGATGAGAATGGTTGTGGTGGCAATAATAGTAGCAGCAGTAGTAGTAGTAGTAGTAGTAGTAGTAGTAGTAGTGGTGGTGATGGTGGTGATTGGTGATGAAAAAAGTCGTGGTAATGATGATGGCAGTCGTTGTGATTGTAGCTGCGCGGAAGTGATGAAGTACTGATGATAATAGTGACATTGATAGTAGTGGTGGTAGTAAAGTTGTTGGTAGTGGTGGTTGTGATAGTGTTGGTGTTGTTGGTGTTGGTGGTGTTGGTGGTGCTGGCGGCGTGTGGCAACCGGTGCACCAAAGTGTCGGGTGGCGGGTCGTGTCGGGTGTCGGATCAGTGTGATGACAACCTCCCCTTGGCACCCCGGCCTCTCGGGAAGGGTTAGTGCCACTTTTAGGGCGTGGGGAAGACCTGCCTGCGTGGCCCTCTGCCTGCAGGAGGGCGTGCGTGCGTGCGTGCGGGCGGGCGTGTGGGCGTGCGAGCGTGCCTTCTGCTTCACCCTTTTCTCCTTCCTTTCCTCTTCAACTTCCTCCTTTTCCTCGTTCTCCTTCTCCTCCTCCTCCTCCTCCTCCTACTACTACTACTATTATTACTACCGCAACTGCTACTACTACTACTACTACTACTACTACTACTACTACTACTACTGCTATTACTACTTCCCTTCTAGTATTTTCTTTCCACTTTCTCCTCCTCTCCCTTTTCCGCCTCTTTCTTTCTTCTCTTCCACCTCCTCCTCCTCCTCCTTTTCTCCTTCTCCTCTATTTCTCCTCCTTCTCCTCTTCTTCCTCCTCCTCCTCCTCCTCGCCCTTCTCTTCTTCTTTTTCTCCTCCTCCTCCTCCTCCTGTTTTCCTTTGCCCTTTAGTCTCCTTTCACTCAGCCTTAATGTTGCTCTTGAATATGTTGTTGTTGTTGTTGTTTACTTTAAAATGTTCTCCTCTTTTCTTCTTTAATCTTTTTTTCTTTCTTTCTTCCTCTGCATCTTTCTTCACTTTCGCCTCCTCCTTCTCCTCCTCCATCATCACCACCACCACCACCACCACCACCTCCTCCTCCTCCACATTCTCATCTTCCTCCTCCTCCTCTTCCTCTAGTTTCTTATGGTTTTCTTTCTCCTTTTCCTCTTGCTTCTTTTCTTCCTCCTCTTCCTACGCATTTTTTCCTCCTCCTTCTACGTATTTTCTTTCCTTCTTCTTGTTCCTCTCCTCTCCCTTCGTACAAACTAGATGTTATAAAAAAAAGAAAATATGCAAAGAAAAACAGATGTGAGAAAAAAACTAAATGAGAGAGAGAGAGAGAGAGAGAGAGAGAGAGAGAGAGAGAGAGAGAGAGAGAGGGTCTAGTGTTTCAAGGACTGGTAATAAGAATGAGAAAGATATCAGTTTCTTGTAACATAATCCCGTTGAGCAATAATTCTTCCCTCCTCAAGGCGAGTGTGATCACAGAGGTTCCCGGACGAGGGTGGTGGTGGGGCTGCTCCACCGCCACCACAACCATCACCACCACTACTACTACTACTACTACTACTACCACCAATTCTACTACTATGTGCACTGCTACCGATACTCTACTTTCACCCTTCCTACTACTTCTGCTGCCGCTACTACTGTTTTTACTCCCCCTCCAGCACCCTCAGACACAGACATGAAATATGTTAATTTCTTCAGGTTAATGACTTTAAATCATCTTCAACTTCACCGGTGAAAAACAGCATGTGACGGAGATACGGCAGATTAATGAAGTCAGCACATTAAAATACGCGGTGGAATAGCAGTCTGTGCACAAATTAAGGCTGGTGTCCTTAACACTGTGTACGCGTATGAGCACACCCACTGGTAGCCGCGTTCAGACAATGGCAGACCTGTGTATTGGTAAACATAAAGGTAAGCCGTTGCTAATCGACATACTACATTTAATTTAAGTCGTTATTTTTAGATGGACGAGTATTCTTTCGAGCAGCCGATGTTGACATGCTAAGATAAAAGTAGTCAGCATGAGGGAGGCCTGTGTGCCGGCTGCCACGCCTCCCGCCCCATAACCTTTGCTAATGGCCCATTATGACTTTATTGCTACTTCTGCAAATACTTCAACGTAACTGCTACTACAATAAAACTGCTGTTACCACTACTGCTACTACTACTAACACTACTGCTGTCGCTCCTGCTGAATCTGTTACTGCTGCTTCGAAATAGTTTCCAGACATTATCAGCGATTCCGGTGCTTAGGCCAAGGTGCTAACGCGCCATCTCAGTCTTCACTATCCCGTTATTGGAATCATAACCGAAAACGCCTCGAGACTAACGATACGAATGTCTGTATGATAACGTTACGCGGCAGTCTCGAAAAACAGGTCAAGGAAAATGGTCCTGCAAGACACAAACATTGGATTCTCGGTATCGAGGTGCAGCTTTGATAGGAACCCTGAGAATTCTCAATCAAAAAGACATACACTGCGATCTCTCTATCATGGGGAACATTATAGTTCGTACGTAACAAAACGAGCAAGGACAAACACATCATGCTCCCTATGATTTAATTAACCGCCTTATGGGTCTCAAACTGAAACATAAGATAGAAAATGCCTAAGATTTATTTTGTGATATTGAAACAAATCCTCTCTCGGTGCCGTGTTTACAAGAGTCCACGTGGCGGCCATGAGACGAGTGTTTGTATCGTATCAATGCCACGGCAAGACATTTATCACTGCACTTGGGGGATCAGGTTATGAAAAAATAATAATCGTATATTTTTTTTTACAGCAGAGGAGACAGTGCAAGGGAGTAAAAAAAAAAAGAAAATAAATATGAAAAAAAAAGCCCGCTAATTACTGCTCCTAAATAGAGTAGAGTGTCCAAAAAGATAAATCAGTAGAGGGCTATTTTTTATTATTGTTTCCTTTTTTTTGTGTGCCATTGAGCTGTTTCCTTTGTTGTAAAAAAAAAAAAAAAAAAAGTCACGGGAGAAGAGGTGTCCTGATACCCGCATCAAAGTATTACAGACCAAAAAGTAATACACAAAGATCAAGTTAATAGCCGCAGTAACGAGTCCATTAAAGCTTCAAGTCGGTGTGTAAAAAGTCAAGTCGTAATACAAAAGTGAGGAGGAGGATTAATGGCTTATACACAGACACTCACTGGTCCGGAGCCAAGCAAAACGTCCGGGAATGCTTCCACAAGGACACTCGTTACCTTCGTTGCCCTGTATGCCTGCCTGCCTGCCTGCCTGCCTGCATTCAACTCGTGGGTGCGGGAGGGAAAAAGTTGGAAAGTTTCGTTTTGTCGGCGCAACATCTGTGGTCATATGCCGGGCTGCGGGAGGGACAGTGAGGCCAAATCGTCACCTCGGAAAGCGCGCTGCAAGTGTTCTTTTTCCTTCAATCCCGCCCCGTCACAGCCCGCCCCGCCCCGGCCCAACCAGACAGACCGCCGCCCGCAACACACACACACTCACACTCACACTCACTCACTCTCTCTCTCTCTCTCTCTCTCTCTCTCTCTCTCTCTCTCTCTCTCTCTCTCCCAGTATCATGTAGCCGTCATAATACACAGTGAAGAGACCGAGACCCTGCCTGTCACCCTGTTGTATTTCGTGTGTGTGTGTGTGTGTGTGTGTGTGTGTGTGAGTTCATTCTTTTTCACACACACTGCTGCATACTCAATACTTAAAAATTCACGGACACACACACACACACACACACACACACACACACACACACACACACACATACACACAACAACAACAACAACAAGAACAACAACAACAATAACACATTATATAACATTCAGCGAGTCGCCACCAAAAGCCATTAGCCATTTTTTCTTCCTTTTTTTTTCTTTGTCAACATTTTTCGCATAAGAAAGAAATATATATATTTTTACAAAGGCTTTATTTTCCAACTTCAAAATTAATATCATTAAGTAATTCTCTCTACATTAACTTTCTATTCACATTCTCTCTCTCTCTCTCTCTCTCTCTCTCTCTCTCTCTCTCTCTCTCTCTCTCTCTCTCTCTCTCTCTCTCTCTCTCTCTCTCTCTCTCTCTCTTATTTAAACATCAAGATACATATGACATAAGGGGCGGGGAAATTGTCTCCATGCTCGCTCTCTCTCTCTCTCTCTCTCTCTCTCTCTCTCTCTCTCTCTCTCTCTCTCTCTCTCTCTCTCGCCAGCTTGTTTATCTCCGTGTCTTAAAGAGCCTCATCTTGCTTCGTATATTTGTGGCTTTGAGTTACTTTATCACTGCCTCTTACACGTTACTGCCTCCGCCTCCTCCTCCATTTCCTCCTCTTTAGACTTCTTTCTCACTCCTTTAAATTCTAGTCTTCCATCTCCCTCAAAACATCTACTTTCTCCATCGCGTTACTGTATCTCTGCCACACACGTTACTGCCTTCGCCTCCTCCTCCATTTCCTCCTCCTCAGACTTCTTTTTTTACTCCTTTAAATTCTCCTCTTCCATCTCCCTCGCATCTACCTTCTCCATCACGTTACTCTATCTCTACCTCGCACGTTACTACCTTCGCCTTCTTTTCCATCTCCTTCTCCTTAGACTTCTTTTTTCACGCCTTTAAATTCTCCTCCTCCTTCTCCCTCGCATCTACCTTCTCCATCGCGTTACTCTATCTCTACCTCGCGCGTTACTACCCTCACCTCCTCTTCATCCTGTTTTCATTTTCCTCTCCTCCTTTACTTCTTCCTGGTAATCGTTTTTGCTCTTGTTTTGCTTTTTCGTCAACTCTTTTTTCCATACATACAATATCTCTGTCTGTCTGTCTGTCTCTCTCTCTCTCTCTCTCTCTCTCTCTCTCTCTCTCTCTCTCTCTCTCTCTCTCTCTCTCTCTCTCTCTCTCTCTCTCTCTCTCTCTCTCTCTCTCTTTCTCTCGTCTGGGTCTGTGGCCCGCCTCTTGCTATTAATCTGCCACCTCTGTACCCCGGCGCCTCCTTTCTGCCTGCCCTCCTCCGCCCGCCCTGGCCCTCCCTGCCCAATGGGACGCCCTGGCCTCTCTCCAATGGTGTTTTTGAGCTGGGTGTCGCCTTACCATCAACATCAGTATCAGGACGAGGAACGGGCGAGGAGGGGAGAAGAGAAGCAGTGCGTAGGGGTGAAAGAAACACGCGGATGCTAGAGAGGGAGGGTGAGAGGGAGGGTTGAGAGAGAGGGATGAGTGCAGCTAAATGGATGTACGAGTTAGGGAGGTGTTTAAAGAGAAAATATACATAGATTGAGGACAGGAAGAGGAGTGGGAGACGAAAAACATGAGGAAACGAAGGGAACGGAGGAAGAAAAGGGTAGAGGATGAAAGCAGCTAATTAGATAAGTTAGAAAGGTCTTAAAGGAGAAAATAAACATAGAATGAGGACAGAGGGGCTTGAGGAAAATGGAAAACTTATGGAGGGGAAAGAAATGGGCAAAGGAAAGGGTAGGGAGATGGATGAACGCAGCTAATTAGACGTGTAAGTTAGAAAGGTCTTAAAAGAGAAAATAAACATTGCATGAGGACAGGAGGGGTAGAGGCAAAGGGGACAACTTATGGGGTCGAAAGAACCTGGCGAAGGGAAGGGTAGAGAGAATGAGAACAGTTAAATAGATGTGTGAGTTAGGGAGGTCTTGAAAGAGGAAACTGGTATAGAATGAGGAAAGGAAAGGTAGAGGCAAAGGGACAACTTATGGAGACGAATAAAAACGAACGAAGGGAAGTTGGAGAAGAGGATGAAAGCAGCAAAACAGATATGTGAGTTAGGGAGGTCTTGAAAGAGGAAACAGGTATAGAATGAGGACATGAAGGGTAAAGGGAGAGGGAGAACTTATAGAGGCGAAAGAACAGACGAAGGGAATGGTAGAGAGAAAGATGAAAGCAACAAAATAGATGTAAAAGTTAGGGAGGTCTTGAAAGAGGAAACAGATATAGAATGAGGAGAGGAAGGGTACAGTGAGAGGGACAACTTATAGGCTGGTATTACAAGACACTTTGCCATACCACATCAGCTATTTCTAAAGGTCAAAGAGGGGGTCAATCGGGTTCTAATGAGTGTGTCTTTAGGTTCATGGTACAGAAGAAAGGTCAGACTACCACCAGGGTCATAAAACTACTCCTGGAAATGCCCACAACTATTACGAAAGCCTTGTCAAATATGTGTTCTTGGGCGGCGAAATGTCTCATAATACGACCCAAAGAGACGAAGGAACAGACGAAGGGTAATTTTTATAGTGGCATCATTTATTATTGGCTCATGCTGCCCCCCGGAGGTAGATATTAACGGATGTCCTGATAATAAATGAACGTAAAGCTTTGCAGACTTAGAGAAGAAGTGTAGAGTATTAAAGGAAGTGTTGATGATTCACGTGTAAGGAAGGAGCCGAGGAGGAGGTGCTTGGAGGGGGGGCACAAACAAGCCCTGTGTGGAGGTCACGGCGTGTTGTGAGTGTGGGGACAAGATGTTGCTGCCGCTGAGTGCTGCTGCAGGGGGTCATTAAGGGTGGAACGAGGTCATGTGACTTGCATCTGGGTCACGGGATTACACGGTGGGGCCAGCGAGTTGAGTTCTGCTTTGAATTAATGGCTTTTGGGGGTCTATAATTTCTTACAGACTTTGGAAGCATGAAGAATTACTAATGTATGTTATCGCCCTATTGATGTCGTCGTTGCGTCCCATTTTACAGTAGAAAAAGGCAACTCAAGGACATAAAAGAGAAGAAACCAAAAATGACCACTGGTGTCTGTTTGTCTGTCTGTCTGTTACGAAATCTCTTAACTCCTATCACACTATTTCCTACTCATCACTGCATCCTTCTCCTCCGCCTTGCATCCTTCTCCTCCGCCTCCTTCCTCACGGCCACCAAAGAAAGTACATATTTTGGGCATTCATGCAACAAATAAGCACGCACACACACACAAAAAAAAACTAGAGAAAAATAACTCCTCTTGCGTGATGGCCAGTGATGAACACGAACGATACACTCAAACACATCCTTCCTCCCTTTCTGAAGCGCTCCATGGATGATCTAACCCTTCCCTTCCGTGTCGGCGCAGATAAGCCTCAACAAAACACACCGAGCACCACAGCAGCAGCAGCCATTCCGAACACAAGAAGGGTGGTTGGTGTCGAGTTTCCGGCAGAAGTAACAGAAAAAAAATATGATATAGAAGGTCCCTTTCTCTTCCCGCTCGCCCGCCACCCACACGCCGCCCACAGACTGGCTGACACATCATCTCCTCCTCTTTTTCCTCCTCCTCCTCCTCCTCCTCCTCCGTTGAACACTAAGACACATGTAGTGGTTCCTTTCTGAATATGAGACAGGGTAAGTATAGCCTTGAGTACACACACACACACACAAAAACATTCCCTTCCTCCTCATCATTCGTCCTCAGTGCCCAAAGAGAAGAGTTTGTCGGCGTGGTCACTCGTTTTGTTCCTTAAAAATATGCTCGAGAGAACCAAATTCCCACTGCCACCTCGTTTTTAAGTCGACCATTGTGTGGGTTAATATGACAAAGTTCAGGTTTTACGATAATCACACACGGAAATTTATCGTTTTTTTTTTTTTACAGCTTAAGAAACAGCTCAAGGGCAACAAAAAAAAGGTGTAAAAAAAAGAAAGCCCGCTAATCGCTGTTCCCACAAAGACAAAAGTAATGAGCGGCCAAAAGCGGATACAAAAGAGCATATTAACTAAACACGGCAGAAACGGGAGATGAGAGGTAGAGTTAAAACGATGAGCCGCGGGAGTGGAAAGAAAGAACTAACTGATTTACTGACTGCCCTACTGACTGACTGACTGGTTGACTAACTAGTGGAATGACCAAATGAATCTCTGCCGAAAAAGAACAGTGACTGATGAACTGGCTCACTATCAAACAAATTATGGTCCGTCCTGATGCGTCCATGACAAAAATACTCACCTCACGAAAAACACCTCTGAGGACGAAGATGAGGAGAAAGAGGAAGAAGGAGGAGAAAGATGATGAAGGTGAAGGGTGATGATGAGGGGTACGAGTAGAATGATGATGATGGGGATGAGGATGGGAAGGAGGAGGAGAAGGAGGAGGAGGAAAATAAAGGAGAAGGAGGAGGAAGAGGAAATGAAGGAGGTAAAGAAGGAGGAAAGGAAGGAGAAAGAGATGAATTAAAGGAAGGAGAACGGGGAAAGGAAAGAAGAAGAAGAGGAGGAGGAGGAGGAGGAAGAAAGGAAGGAGGAGGATGTGGAGGAAAATGAAGGAGGAGGAGGAAGATGAAACGAAGGAGGTAAAGAAGGAGGAAAGGAAGGAAAAAGAGAAGGATTAAAGGAAGGAAGGAAGAGGAGGAGGAGGAGGAGGAAGAAAAAAAGGAGGAGGAGAAAGAAAGAAACGAAGGATGATAAGGATTAGGAGGTGAATCAACAACAACAGCAACAACAACACTAACAGCAGCAGCAGCAGTAGTAGTCAGACCCATGATGCTGCACCCAGAGAAGAGGAGAGCGGAAATAAGACAGCAGGTAGCGTGGGTAAGAAGAGATTTAATAATTGACGGAGACAGGTGATGCTAGCTCGACTCACTACACTTCAATACCGTACACATACACGACTCTCTCTCTCTCTCTCTCTCTCTCTCTCTCTCTCTCTCTCTCTCTCTCTCTCTCTCTCTCTCTCTCTCTCTCTCTCTCTCGCACACTCTCACTCCTACCGCTGGGGATGTTTGCGCTCGTGTTCGTCTGTATAAGCGTGTTTGAAGTGCCTTTGATTAACAGTAATATCAGGAAGAGCGAACTGTCACTCCCCCCGAAGAGAAGGGTGTGCCATACATCCTGCTGGTCTAACACACCCTTCGGTAACTTGGCGCCTTAGAAATATCTATTGAACAAGCTTAAGAGTCGCACATAGAGGAAGAGAGATAAAAGTACTGGGAATAACACGGAGAAATAGGGGGAGAATACGGTGTTTGACAGAGGAAGAAGGAAGAGACTTATCAGAAACAGCGATCTTAAATAAAAAAAGAGAAGAGAAGAACATAGAGAGGCAGGACTTGATAACACAACAGGAAGGGCGGAAATGAATGAAGACCAGTGTAATGTTCTTGAGTAAACACTATTATGCTCCTACAGATACAAAGAGGAACGAAGGTAATGGGAGAGGTTAAGGAGCAGGAAGGCACGAACTCTCTCTCTCTCTCTCTCTCTCTCTCTCTCTCTCTCTCTCTCTCTCTCTCTCTCTCAATGTATTTTTTTTATATATCAGTTTTTTTAATACTTTTTCTCCCTTGCTACCTCTATGTTGTTGTTGTTGTTGTTGTTGTCTCTTTCTTCTCCTCCCCTCCTCCTCCTCCTCCTCCTCTTCCCTTTCCTCTTCCTCTTCTTCTTCTTCTTCTCCTCCTCCTCCTCCTCTTACTCCTGTTTTCATTTTTTTTAGTTCTCTCTTCTTTCTGTTCTCTTTCCTCTTCAGTAGTTGATGGTGGTGGTGGTGGTGGTGGTGGTGGTACTGGTGGTGGTGGTGGTGGTGGTGGTGGTGGTGCGAGAACGAGCATGCTAATCGTGATGAGTTCGGCGTTTGTAGTGATAAGTAGTAATAAAACTTAATTTCAGTGGTGGTATAAATTATGTGGCAGCGGTAACGATTAA
>NC_066523.1:21658177-21678177 GCF_024679095.1 Eriocheir sinensis | reverse complement strand
TCTCTCTCTCTCTCTTCAACTTTATTGACACTCCATTTTCCCTTACCTCTCTCTCTCTCTCTCTCTCTCTCTCAACTGTCCTCATTCCCGTTTCACTTTTTCTCCACATTCCTTCACTCTTTTCCTCTCTTAATATGCGCTTCTTATCTCTCAAACTTCTCCTTATCTATTATTATCTCTCCACACTCCTTTGATCTTTTCTCTCTCATCTCTTTGCCTCATCCTTCCTTTCTTCTCCTTTACTATATAACCTATACAATAACCGTTCCTATTTTGCCTAAGGTTCCTTCGCTACCCTTCACATGCTCCTTCATCCTCATCTTGATATTGATTTCTCTTCTTTTTGCTTCTTATTTTTGTGTCTATGTTTCCACTCAGCATTTAGACAAAGTAAGGCTATCTCTCAACCTGTCTTCTTTCATACCTAACTGACAGTCTATCTATAACTTGTCAATTTCTATCTGTCTATCGAGCTTCATATCATTCCAATCTCTTTATTTAGCTTTATGTCTACTTTATTTCTGTCTATGTGTCTCTCTGTCTCTGTCCCTCACGTCCGTCACTCGATCAGGCTGTCTGTCAAGGTGTCTGTCTGTGCCATTTATCAAGCTTTGCTACATTTCCTTTCTGTCTATTTCTTCTTGTCCTACTAAATGTGTGTTTGTTTCTGCCATCAAGTCTCTCTCTCTCTCTCTCTCTCTCTCTCTCTCTCTCTCTCTCTCTCTCTCTCTCTCTCTCTCTCTCTCTCTCTCTCTCTCTCTCTCTCTCTCTCTCGACAAGCTTACCGTCATCTCTGTCATTGTAAAACTGTCACACACACACACACACACACACACACACACACACACACACACACACACACACACACACACACACACAAGCAAGTGACATCTACGATCATCGCTGTTGAGTTTTATGAACGTTTTGTGTGAGTCAGCTTGAGTTGTGAGGAAATTATCTTCTCACGTAACAGGCTGCAGCTTATTACCAGTAGTAGTAGTAGTAGTAGTAGTAGCAGTAGTAGTAGTAGTAGTAGAAGTAGTAGTAGTAGTAGTGGGGTATTAATAGTGGCAGCAGCAAACATCATCCCTCTTTCGCAAGTCTCTTCACCTGGCGATACTCAGCACGTGAAGGAAGGCATGGGAAGGGAGGGAGAGAGAGGGGGGGAGGGAGAGGACGAAGAGAGAGGCAGAGAAGGGATAGGGAAGAGACGGTGTAGCTGTAGAGGTGTCAAGAGGATGATGATGGGAAATAAGAACGATGGAGGGAGAAAGAGTAGGAGAGGGAAAGAAGGAAGGAAAATGTCTCAAGGGGAGGAAAAGGTGAATTGGGAGCACTGAGAATGACTTGGACACCTGGATAAGAGAAGGAGGAGGAGGAATATGAAGAACACCTGATGATTAACTAACTGACTGATTGAAGAAGATAAAATAAACTTCAAATACCACCATAATAAAACCAGGAATCATCAAGGGGAAGGTGGAGGAGGAGAAAGAGAGTGATTGAAATAACTAAACTGCAAACATCAGCAGAATAAAACCATGAAACACCAGAGGAAGGAGGAAAAGGAGACGGGGGAAGAGGAGAGGGAGCAGGTAGTAGAAGGATGAGGAAGCAGGTTAGGAAAAGAGCCACCAGAGGGCCGCCATATCATGTGAGGTCCTAGGGTCGCTTACTGCCAGGTGGAGACGAGCAAAGGCCGACAGCAGCGCCAAGTGTGAGGTGTGGGGTGGGGAAGGAGGAGAGAGGGAAGGGAAAGGGGTGGAAAGGTAAGATGGGGAGATATAAAAAGGTGGAAGAGGGTGTGGAGCAAGCAAAGGAAGGAAGCGGTTGGTGCCAATAAGTGGAGAGAGAGAGAGAGAGAGAGAGAGAGAGAGAGAGAGAGAGAGAGAGAGAGAGAGAGAGAGAGAGAGAGAGAGAGAGAGAGAGAGAGAGAGAGAGAGAGAGAGAGAGAGAGAGAGAGAGAGAGAGAGAGAGAGAGAGAGAGAGAGAGAGAGAGAGAGAGAGAGAGAGAGAGAGGATGAAGTATGTAGGGAAAAATATATCGTTGGACCAAAGGGGAGGGAGGAGGAACCAAGGATAAATTATGAGAGGAGAAACAGGAATGAGGATGGGATAATGGCATGTGTTTGAGAGAAGAGAAGGAGGAGAAGAAGCAGGAGAGGAGGAACATGAACAACCTACGTCTCTATCTCTTCGTTTTCTTCTTTCCTGGAACGTTTTTTTTTTCCGGAACGTCTTCAGCGAAACTTTCCTCTTCGTTCCCGAGTACAGGGTAAGAAAAATAGCTTGCTCTGTTGACTAAGAAAAATACGAGGGAAAAACATAGGGATGTTGTTGAGCGCGTGCCTGTGTGTGTGTGTGTGTGTGTGTGTGTGTGTGTGTGTGTGTGTGTACAACAATGACTCACAATGATATGCAAACAAAGGAAAATGTGAACCTTGCAGACACACACACACACACACACACACACCACCACCACCACCACCACCACCATACTTATATCCTCTTCGTCTCATACATTATCGCTCGAGGTGTTTCTTGTCGGAATTCTGGCCATGGCAGTAAATATTTCATCTCTCTTTTTTACCTGTGTTGATATACGGGGATGGAGCAAGCGGGCGTGACACAGGGACGTGCATGAAGCAGCTGCTCACTCACTGCTGCTTGATCTAACGGGGACGGTCGCTTGACTAATGACATCAAGCAGTATCAGCGTAAGGCGTATTACAGCAGTAGCAGCAGAGACGGTAGAAAGAACAGCAGTAGTATCATCATCAGCTGTTCGTGTTTTATTGTTGTTCTTGTTAAAGTTGTGTTTGTTGTTCTTGTTTTTCTGTTTGATACTGGGATTATAGTTGGTGGTGTTGCTGTTACTGACATGTGAACACAACAGCACTGTCATGTATAATAAGTCTACGGTCACACGGTGCAATATTTGGCTACCGACTCACAGGACAGATGGGGCAAGAAAACATTAATTTCGATACGCTTGAAAATGTTCTTCTCTCTCTATGAACAAGGCAATATTTTAGGTTAAATTGTCCGACCATGCGGGAGAAAACCTCGGCAAAGTGGCACCAGAGACTCTTACGGAGCGTTAATGTGTTATTGTGCGGTACAAAAAAGGACTCACGTGGGCCTGTGACGTATCGTTAGTTGTATAAACCTTACGAAAGGGATGACAGAGAGGGCCTTTCTCTCTCTCTCTCTCTCTCTGCCATTTTCTTGTGTTACTTCCTTTTAAGTTTTTTCCTCTATCTTCTTTCCTCGATCTCTTTCAACCTTCCTTCCTTCCCCCCTCCCTCCTTCTTTCCCCATGTACCTTCCTACCTTCTTCCTGCCTTCCCTCCCTTCCTCCCTCGTTGTTTCCCTCCCAACCTCCCTCCCTTCATTTTTCCTCCTTTCCTTCCCCACCTCCTTCCTTCTCCTTTCCTTTCTACCTCCCCCTTTCCCGCCTCCTTTCCTTCTTCCTTCCCTCTCTCCCTCCCTCCCTCCCTTTCTTTCCCACTACTTCCTCTCTCCCTCCATTCCTTCTTCTCTTCCTCCTTTCCTTCCTCCCTCCATTCCAACATCCCTCCCTTCTCCTCCCCTTACTTCCTCATTCCCTCCTTCCTCCCTCCCTCCCTACTTTCCTCCATCTCTACCTTCCTCTCTCCCTCCCTCCCTTCTTCCCTTCCTTAAGCTCATGTCTCAGGGCCAAGAGTCCATTCCATCACTTGTGTATTTTGGCGCCTCCCACACCACACCACTCCACCACGCCACTCCACACCACACACCTCCACCACACCACTCCACACCTGCTCTCCACCACACCACTCCACACCCCTCCACCACACCACTCCATACCTGCTCTCCACCTCGCCACACCACACCTGCTCTCCACCACGCCACTCCACCACACCATTCCACACCACACGCCTCCACCACCCCACTCCACACCACACGCTTCCACCACACCACTCCACACCTGCTCTCCACCACACCACTCCACACCCCTCCACCACACCACTTCACACCAGCTCTTCTCTCAACACCACTTCATACCATTCCCTCCACCCCATGCCTGCCCTCCACCACATCACACCACACCTGCATGCCACCCACTCCACATCACCCCACGCCTCCCACTCCACTCCATACCTTCCCCTCTATTTCCCCCAACTCCACACCACTCCACATACCCAACCACTGAACACTTTACCCTCCTCACCATACACAGCCTTCCATACCTGTCCTCCAGTCCACATCTTCCACTCCACATCCCACCTCCCTTTCACATGACGTCACAGCCCATTACACTGCCCCTATCCATCAAGCATACATAAATAAAAGGACAAATAAATCACTTAGAGAATAATTAATGTAGAAGAAAATACGGAAAGAAGAAAAAACGTGCAACAGTAATATAGATGCGACGCTTAGATGTTTGTTTGTATGTTTGCTTGTTTGTTTGTTTGTGTGTGTTTGTGAAGCGAGGAAAGTGCAGTGAACATGTGACTTTCAACCAACGAAGGACAGTGAAAGAATTAAATGGCTGTCAAGGATGATGGTGATGCCTGTATAGTGAACATGACGTCGATGCGTGTTTGTGGTGCCGGGGATAGCAATGATGGTGATATGATGGTGATGGTAGCAGGCATCATCGTGACGTTTATGGTGAATAGTGATGGTTTTTTTTTACGATAAAAGAAACAGCTCAAAGAAATGAAGATGCTTGATAGTGTCGAGGATGGTGAAGGGTAATCGTAGCGGTGGCAAGGAGGGGGGAGTAATGGTGATGGGGTGATGAAGGGTGATGGTGATGGTGATGATGATGGTGGTGATGGTGATATTTTCGGCACTTCTTTCCCTCTCTGCGCCGCGTGGATGGCTCCGACGAGAAGGCATAAAGCTTGATGTGTTGACTTACAAATTTAGTTTATTGCTGCGCGGAGGAAAACACACACACACACACACACACACACACACACACACACACACACACGAGACGGTGGGGTAAAATTAGTCAGCATTACCCAGTTAACATCATCATTAACATCCTTCTCTGAGGTTCCGCCCGTGACTCACCGCCCTCACCTGCCCTGACTCACTTCCTCCTCTACCTGTGCCCTCACCTGTTCCTTCCCCCCCCACCCCTCCCACCTACATGAGCTGCCTCACTTCCTCTTTCACTTTCTTTGCCAGACGCTGCTATAACTCATTACTGACCTGCATCATCTTAAAATAAACGAGAAAAAAGGGTAGTTACTCTCTCTCTCTCTCTCTCTCTCAATAATATAACCCAGACAGACAATTAATTATAGGAAGCCTCACTTAGCTTTCACTCACATCTTTATCATCAGAAAATTCGTTATTCTGGTCAGCTTTACGTTTTTTTCTTTCATCATTTCGTTAAACATATACATAATGGAGATCTTTCATCCGCCTGATCGAGTTTCTGTATCAGTCGTTGAAAAGGCTGAATTGGGCAATATGAAAAGTAGGAAAAAGGGGAAGAGTTTACTAAGAAGGAAGAAGAGAAGGAAAGGAAGAGAAGGCAGGAGAAGGAAAAGAAGGAAGAGGAACAAGAGATAGAGAGAGGAGCAACACCTGGGAGTCAAGTTAATATGGTCTAATAATGCATGGAAATCAGACCGTTGCTGTATGAATGGAAGTGGAGGAAGAATAAATGAGAGTCAAGTTAATTAATACGGGTTGGTGACGCGCGAAAAAAACAGACATTTGCAGCTTAAATGGAAAAGGCGGAAGAGACGAGGAAATGAGGGAACAAATTTAACACATAAGAAAATAAGGATACTAACTTTTAAACCACATCGCCAATGCCTTACACACCCACAAAAACAAACACGTCAAAAATTAGGTAGCGGGTTCCTAAATTTTAAACCACATGCCAATGCCTTACACACCCACAAAAACAAACACGCCAAAAAATAGGTAGCGGGTTCCTAAATTTTAAACCACTCGCCAATGCTTTACACTTCCACAAAAACAAACACGTCAAAAATTAGGTGGCGGGTTCCTTAATTTTAAACCACATGCCAATGCCTTACACACCCACAAAAACAAACACGTCAAAAATTAGGTGGCGGGTTCCTTAATTTTAAACCACAAGCCAATGCCTTACACACCCACAAAAACAAAAACGTAAAAATATAAGTGGCGGGTTCCTAAATTTTAAACCACATGCCAATGCTTTACACATCCACAAAAACAAAAACGTAAAAATATAAGTAGCGGGTTCCTAAATTTTAAACCACATGTCAATGCCTTACACATCCACAAAAACAAAAACGTAAAAATATAAGTAGCGGGTTCCTAAATTTTAAACCACATGCCAATGATTTACACACCCACAAAAACAAACACGTCAAAAATTAAGTGGCGGGTTCCTTAATTTTAAACCACATGCCAATGCTTAACACTTCCACAAAAACAAACACGCCAAAAATTAGGTAGCGGGTTCCTTAATTTTAAACCACATGGCAATGCCTTACACTTCCACAAAAACAAACACGTCAAAAAATAAGTGGCGGGTTCCTAAGTCCCTCTCCGAAAAATAGCTAAACACAAGACCTTCGATATTTTCTTCCTGCACAGTGAAAAAAGATACAGAAGGACACGCCATTATCACCACCTCGTCTCCCTCGCCTCGCCCTTCCTTCCCTTCCTCCTCTAGCCCTCCATACCTCCCCCTCACCCCCCTTGAGCAGCCAACTTATCCCCATGCTAGAATATTTCACGGGATAAATATTTGAAGCAGCGCAGAATGACAAGAAAGAGGAGAAAGGCCAAGATGATGAGGATTAGAAGGAGGAGGAGGAAGAGGAGGGCCAGGCAATGATGGTGGAGGAAGAAAGGAAGGTGAAGGAGTAGATGGGAGAGGGTAAGGAGCAGGAAGAGGAGGTAGAGGAAGAAGAGGTAGCAATATTGAAGTAGGGAAAGGAGGTAGAGGAAGAAGAGGAGAATGCAGTAATATTGAAGTAAGAGAAGAATGAAAGAAAGAACAGCAAGTAGAATGATCAGAGGAAGAGGAGGAAAAAGAGGGGAATAAGAATTTGACGGAAGGAGAAAAAAGAAGATGGGAAGATAGAAAGAGAGTAAAAGGGTAATGAGCAAGAAGGGAATGAGGAAGGATAAGAGATAAAGAGGAGGAAAAGGAGGAGAAAAGAGGAAGTAGACATTGCCAGGGAAAGAGAAGGAGGAGGAGAAGGAAAAGGAGAAAAAGACGCAAGGTGAAAGTGAAACGGAGAGAAGGGGAAAGAAAAGGTGAGAGAGAAGGAAAAGAAAAAAAAATATAGAGGAAACGGAAGGAGAGCAAAGATGAGGAAGGGAAATCTAAGAACAAGGAAAAAGAAAGGAGAAAGCATAAAAGGAGGAAAAGGAGGAAAAGGGGGAAGGAGTTTATGAAGAGGGAAATGGAGAAAGAGGAATAGGGAGGGAAGGAAAAAAAATAGGAGAAGCAAGGTCAAGAAATATAAAGAAGATAAAGGAGAATAAAAAAAAGCGAGAAAGAGAAGGAAGGAGAAAGCTAATGAGAAGGAGGAGTAGAAAAAGGGAAAGAGTTTAGGGAAAGGGAAGAGGAGGAAGAAGAAGAGGAGGGGGAGGAAGAAGGGAAAGGGAAGCAAAATGTGAGGTAGAGGGGAAGGAAAAACGAGGAGGAAGATGGAGGGAAGAGGAAACAAGAGGTAAGGAAAGGGAAGGAAAGGAGAAGGAAGAGGAAGCGGATCATAGAGTTTAGGGAGAGGGAGGAGGAAGAAGAAGAGGAAGAGGAGGGAAGGAGACGCAAACTGTGAGGAAGAAGGGAAGGAAAAACGAGAAGGAAGATGGAGGGAAGAGGAAACAAAAGGGAAGGAAAGGAGGAACAAGAGGAGGAAGAGGAAGCGGAGCAGGGTCAGAAAATGAAGAAGAGAAGAAGACAAAAAAAATAACAGGGAAGAAGAAAGGAGAATGCATAAGAGAAGAAGGAAAAGTAGGAAAAAGAGGAAGAATTTACGAAGAAGAAAGAAGAGAGGGAAAGGAAGAGAAGGAAGAAGGAAAAGGAGGAAGAGGAACAAGGTTGAAGAAGGAAATGGAAAAAAAAGAAAGGAAGAAAAGAGAGCAACGGGGAAGAGTTTACGAAGAGGGAAGAAAAGGACAAAGAAGAGGAGGAGGAGGAAGAAGAGAAGGCATGGAAGAAAAGGAAGAAGGAGAAGGAGGAAGAGGAACAACATCGGAGAATGAAAGGGAAAAGAGAAAGGAAGAAAAGAGGGGAACGGGAAAGAGTTTACGAAGAGGGAAGAAGAGGAGGAGGAAGAGTAAGAGGAGGAGGAGGAAGAGGAAGAAGAGAAGGCAAGGAAAAGAAGGAAGAAGAAGGAAAAGAAGGAAGAGTAACAAGGTCGGAGAAAGAAAAGGAAAAGAAAGGAAGAAAAGAGAGCAATGGGGAAAGAGTTTACGAAGAGGGAAGAGGAGGAGGAGGAAGAGTAAGAGGAGGAGGAGGAGGAAGAAGCTCGCGTCCCAGGCCGCTAATTATGACAGACTGTGATCAAGTGACGCTTCATAATGATACCCGCCGAGCCTCACCTTACCATTAGAAAAAAAATACAGAGATAAAACAAAGATCTTTCCCTGGTGTGTGTGTGTGTGTGTGTGTGTGTGTGAGAGAGAGAGAGAGAGAGAGAGAGAGAGAGAGAGAGAGAGAGAGAGAGAGAGAGAGAGAGAGAGAGAGAGAGAGAGAGAGAGAACTAAATCTATATACCTGTTGATTGTATTGTACATAATTATTAAAATAAGTGTAATGAAATAGAGAAGCGTGGAATCGCAAGCCTTATATAATGCATTACTGACACATGAGAGTAGAGTTAGTAGTAGTAGTAACAGCTATAGAAGGAAAAAAAGTCGGTCATTTTATTCTCTCTCTTCGTCGTTACAACATGCGAAATTTTAATGAATGTTTTTGATATGGGGTGTTGGTTCCACACACACACACACACACACACACACACACACACACACACACACACACACACACACACACACACACACACACACACACACACACACACACAGTTAATGGTTTTGTACGTAACGCTTTGAAGAGTAAGAATAATAACAGTAATAGCTATAATAATAATAATAATAATAATAATAATAATAATAATAATAATAATAATAATAATAATAATAATAATAATAATAGGTAAAAACTTTGGCTACGGTTTCTTTAAATGATGGCGAACAAAGAGAGCAAGATGCGGGATAATGATTTTGTTTTAAGGGTTGTCCTCATTCTCTCTCTCTCTCTCTCTCTCTCCACTTCGTCTGTCTAATGTTCTTTCCATAATTCTCTACTTCCCTCCGTCACTCTTTTGGCCTCTTTATTTCCGTCTTCTTTGTTTTTCTTTTCCTCTGTCCCTTCTCGCCACCTTCTTCCAAACATCACGCCTATTTTCCTCCTCTTCCACCTCTTCCTCCTCCCCCGAAGCGCCACGAAAATTAAATCTAATGAGGAACGACTCGAGCGACTCAACTTCTTTACGCTGGAAATAGAGAGATAATAATTTAGGTCATCAAGTAACTGAAGTAGCACATTAACGTCGATTACTCCAAGTTCTTTAAGCTACAAACCAACTCAAGAACTAGAAAGAATGGTCTACCTATTTATGCGAGGCGATGTACTGCAGATATCGGCAGGTGTTTCTTCTCAAACCGAGTCATTCGCCATTGAAACAAGCTTCCTTCAGAAATGGAAAAGTGTGAAAACCATCAACTCCTTTAAGACTCGAATCGACTGGTATTTTGTCGCGCCAGGAGTAAACAGAAAACCAAAGTGCCTTCATCCGCTCTCCAGGTATGAAGTGACTTTTGAGCAGATTAAATCACCAGAGTGGTCAACCTCGTAATGAGCCAATAGGTTTCCTTTTGTCTGTATTTCCATGTTTCCATCTTTCTTTCTCCTCCTCCTCCTCCTCTTCCTCCTTCGTGTCCTGTGAGCGTGGTCTTCTGCCTGTACCCGAAGATGTAAGCGATCTCACGTTTTCAAGATTACATGACACCCCTCCTCTTCCTTCTCCTCCTCCTCCTCTCACTCCTCTTCCTCCTCCTCTTCCTCTTCCTTCCCTCTCTTTTTTTTCACCCTGGAGGCGAGCTCTGAATCTCACGTGACCTTTTTATTCTTAGCTTAACCTCTGTTCCTATTCCCTACCCCCTGTCGTCTATCCTACCCTTATCCCCTCCTTTTCCTTCCTCATTCCACCTCTGTGCCCTCCCTTTTCTCCCTCCCTCCCTCCCGCCCCCGTCCTTCCTTTCCTCCATCTTCCCAAGGCCTAAGGTAAGGTTCGCTATCGGAGGAAGGGCGGATAGACAGGTTCTCAGGTGTGTAAATGTAACCTCTCACCTGTTAAAGCTTGCGCCTATTCCCTCCCTTCCTCCTGCCTTCCCTCCCTCCTCACCTCCCTCTCTTTCCTCCCATATTCCTTCGTTTATTCCTTCCTACCTTCCTTTCTTCTCTTCCTATCTGTACGTTAGAAAAAAAAAATGACTTCCAGGAGATTTGATACAGGCCTTGAAGTACCGAAATAAAATAAGTAATATCGAATACTCTAAGTTTTTTTTTCTTAAACTAACTAACTAACTAACTAACTCTCTCTCTCTCTCTCTCTCTCTCTACCTGGTTATTCGGGAAGCAATCACGGGGCGGCTCTCGGCTTCTCTGTACCTACGTAAGTCTGTTGACAAGAAGAAATGGAAACCGAAACCCTCAACTGATGCCTAAACTTGTGCTCCAAGCAATCTCGGGTTCCAGGCGGGAGGGAGCGAGCGAGGGAGAGGAACAGAGGGAGCGGGAAGAAAGAAAAGAATCGCCAGAGAGAAGAGGAGGAGGAGAGAGGAAGAAAGAGATGGTAGGGAAGAGGAAGGGAAGAAAGAAAGGATTCGCCGGAGAGAAGAGGAGAAAGGGGAAGAAAGAGATGAAACTAACTGTGAGACTGGGAATGTGGGACTGGGAATGTGGGACTGGGACTGTGGGACTGGGAATGTGGGACTGGGAATATGAGTCCGAAAAAGTGGGAAAAGGGAGAAGACGAAGATGAAGAGGAGCAGAAAGATGAAAAGAAGTAACAGGAGAAAGAGAAGAGAAGAGAGATCGAAAATACAGAGGAGGAGAAACATAAGAGAGGAGAGGGCGAGGATTAAGAGGAGGAGGAAGAAGGGAAGAACTGGAACTGTGAGACGGGGGGAATGTGAGACTGAGAATAAGAGACTGGAAATGTGAGACTGGGAATATGAGACTTAGAACATGAGATTGGAACTGTTAGACTGGGACCAATATGAAGTGAAAGACTGCAAGGGTGAGATTTGACCTGTTACACCTGGACTCATTAACCTCAATACTCGGACCGCAAAACTCGGCCTGTATTCACAGTCGCTTTTGGCTTCAACAACAAGTATTTCCAAGGGCCTCAAAGGAGATTAGTCGGGTTCTCAAAAGGGTTTCTCACGTTCATGTCGCAGAAGACTTGTCAGAGTATCACTAGGCTCATAAAACTACCCATGGCAATACCCCCAAAACCCTCTACGAAAGCTTTTTTTTTTTCATAGCAAAGGAGACAGTTCAAGGCGTAAAAAAAAAGAGAAAACAATAATGAAAAAAAAAAAGCCCGCTACTTACTGCTCCTGAATAGACTACAGAGGAGTGGTGGGTATGCAAGCCCTGAAATTATTGAAAGTGTGGATTAAACGAAACTAAATGTAAACTAAACTGATACTATGATGTTCGTCGAGGTGGCTATGATTATTAAACGTATCGGGTTGCCGTGGACTGGCGAGGCTTATCCGGGAAATGGAAACACACCCACACCCACTCACACACCCACACACATACACACCCACACATATCCCCACCCCCCTTCCTCCCCCCTCACACTCGCTCGCTCAGCCCTCATCTTGCCGTCACCTGATCACCCAAAACTCTTATTAAGGGAAAGCTTCATCCGTGTTCCATTCTGCGAGGGAGCGAGAGAGGGCAGGACGGAGGAAGGGTATCCGCTGACGGCTTCCCAGGATATGTATCAAGTGTGTCCAATTTGAAACATCTCGCGGCTTAGGATCAAGTTCCCTATTTAATCGAGGAGGAAGGAGAGGAGGAGGAGGAGCAGGAGGAGGAAGAGAAGGAGGAAGAACGGGAGAAAGAGGAAAAGGGAGATGACAAAGATGGTGGAAGAAAAGAAGAAAGAATGGGAGAGAGAGGAAAAGGGAAAGGACGAACATGAAAAGGAGGAGGTGGAGGCGGAACAGTCGAAAGAGAAGAAGGGAGAGGGTGAAGATGAAGAGGAGGAGGAGGAGGAAGAGGAGAAGGCGAAGATGAAGAGGAGGAATTGGAGATGAAGGAACAGGAGAAAGAGAAGAGAGGAGAGAACGAAGGCGAAGAGGAGGAGAAACAGAAGGGCGAAGATTAAGAGGAGGAGGAAGAAGGGGAGGAAGAAGAGAAGAACCAGGGAAGAGAAAAGACAGATGGAGAGGAGGAAGAAGAGAAGAAGCAACGGGAGAAAGATAAGAAAGGAAAGGAGAAGAAGAATAAAAATGAATAACAAGAAAAGGAGCAAAGAGGAAAATCAAGATAACTATATAAAGAGAGAGAGAGAGAGAGAGAGAGAGAGAGAGAGAGAGAGAGAGAGAGAGAGAGAGAGAGAGAGAGAGAGAGAGAGAGAGAGAGAGAGAGAGAGAGAGAGAGAGAGAGAGAGAGAGAGAGAGAGAGAGAGAGAGAGAAAAAAAATAAGGCAGACGAAGAGGGGGAGGAGATGAGGGGAAGGAAAAAGTAGAAATAGGGAGAGATGAGGATGAGGATGAAAAAACAGGGTATGATGAAAATGAGATGCAACAGGAGAAGGGTCAACGAGAAGAGGATCGCAAGACACCGGAGGAGGAGGAGGAGGAGGAAGAGAGAACGAAAAGGAGAGGAAGGAGTAGAAAAAAAATGTTGCAAGTGTTAAGAAAGAAGAATGTAACTAAACTGTGTGTGACCAACGAAACAAAAAATAAGAAGAGATAATAATGATAATGGCATCTCTCTCTCTCTCTCTCTCTCTCTCTCTCTCTCTCTCTCTCTCGAACGGGGGATACTGTTCCAGGTGGAGAAAAGAATGCCGAGAGAGAGGGATGGAGGAAGGGAGGAAAGAGAAATGATGAACTGAAGTTAGGAAGGTCAGGGAGGAAAGAGAGAGAAAAGACTGAGAGGAAATGAGAAAGACAGAAAAGGAGGGAGGGAGGGAGGGAGGAGGGAAGGAGGAATGAGAGGTAGGAAGGAAGGAAAGCTGGGGACTGGAAGGGACAGGGAAGGAGGGAGGGAGAAGGGTAAAGGGAATGAAAGGCAGGCAGGAAGGAAGGAAGGAAGGAATGCTGAGGATAGAGGGAAGGAGGGATCTGGGGGAATGAGAGAGACTGGAGGGAGGGAGGGAGGGAGGGAGGACAGGTAGAGGAGGGCTCAGGTGACCATCCTCACTCACCTGAACCTCCTCGGCAATGATGAAGCGGATTGTTACTGTTGTTGTTTTTGTTGTTGGTGATGGTGTTGTTGGTGTTGGTGGTGGTTGTGGTGGTAGAAGTATTGTTGATGTTGGTTTTGATGGATCGATAGGATAGAAAGAGAGAAAGGTGATCTAGTCATATTTACAGAAACGAGAAAAAAATGTATAATACGTTTTTTTAATTGTATAGATAATAGCTTCTCTCTCTCTCTCTCTCTCTCTCTCTCTCTCAACATACCAGGTGGACACTATTTACTTTTCCACACCTGGGTCTTGGGGGTCAGGGAAACAGTCGCTTTATTAATGTCCCACTTTCGACTCCGCGGACTCGCCGACCACTAAACCAATTATAAACACCTCGCTACTAAGACTGTGGCCCCCAAGAAACTACTCCCGGGGTCGTCACTTCCTAGCAACTGTATAAGGAGAAGGAAAAGGAAAAGGAGAAGGAGGAGGAGGAGGAGGGGGAAGAGGAGGAGGAGGAGAAAAATAAATATGGGTGAAGAAAAAGGGGAGAAAGGGAATGTAAAAGATGGGAAACGAAAAACAGAAAAAAATACGACTGGAAAAATAAGGGATGCTACAGGAGGAAGCGGACCAGGAGGAGGAGGAAGAGGAGAAAAATATATATTGGAGAAAGATCGTGAGGTAAAAAGAATTAAAAAAAAAAAAATCTGAAACGGAAAATGGAAGAAAAATTAGGACAGAGGAAAAATAAGAGAGGCTACAGAAGGGTTACAGAGCTTTTAGTGCGGTTAAGAGAATGTGAATATTGTAAGCCGTGTATCCTGAGAAAAATAGCATTCCATTTAATTTTGTATATCCAGCAAATCTTTCAAGAGGAGGGTATTAGGACACCTTTCCTCCCATAACTGACCCCTCTTGCGGCCACCTCTTTGGATTCTTTTTAGATGCAGCGAGTAGCGGGCTTTTTTTTTTTATTATTGTTTCCTTTTTTGTGTGTGCCCTTGAGCTGTCTCCTTGCTTAAAAAAAACAAAAAAAAAAAAAACGTATTGTAGCAACTGACCAACGACGTAGATAGAAAAACACTACAAAGAGTACGAAATGTGTAAATAAAAAAATAGAAAAAAACATATAGATAGGTGGATGGATGGATAGACATAGGCACGTCAATCTATTAGAATGTAAATAAAATAAAACTTACCTCTTTTTACCATCATATTGGAAATCGGTGGTCTTGCGTTTGGAGGGGAGGGGAAGGGGCGAAGAGTCATGGGTGAGTGAGGAGGAGGCATGGGTGCGTGGGAAGGAAGGATAGTGGTGACGGGTGAGAGGTGTGATGTGTGAGGGTAGTACATGGAGAGGGTGCTGGGAAAGGGTGGCAAGGTAATGGGTGGTGGGTAGTAGAGGAGGGAGGTGAGTGTCTGGTAGTGGTGCTGGTTGGGGGAGGAGGGTGAAGGAGGAGTGTGCTGTGATGCATTAGGATGGGGAGGAAGGATGTGGTGATGGGTGGTGGGGAAGGGAAGAGAGTGTGGGTTGGTGTTGGCTGGGGGTGGAGGGTGAGCGAGGTGGGATGTGTTATGGGGGGATGGAGGGCGTGGTGATGTGTGGCACGGATGGATGAAAGAGGTGTCCAGGTGGCCCAGGTGATCTCTGCCAAACTCCAGGTAGGACACTCACCTGTTCACCTGTGGATAAAAGAAAAGATAATGATAACAAATATAAAAATAAGAATACGAATAAGAATAACAATAACAAAGGCAACGAAAAACGGACAGAAAAGAAGACGAATCAGAAGAAGAAGAAGAAGAAGAAGAAGAAGAAGAAGAAGAAAAATGATAAAACAGAAAGGTTACACGAAGATACCCAAACAGGCTGCGTGAGGATACCTGACGAACGTGTACCACAGCTTTTCGAAGGGGAGGAAGGGGGGGAGGGGGGCAGAAGAGGGTACAAGAGGGAAGAGTGGAAAGGGAACGAAAAATAGGAGAGTATGAAAAAGCACTACAGAAGAAGAAAACGGTGACTGGAAGACGGAGAGGTGAAGGAGAGGTAGAACAGGACGGATGACTAAAGAAAAAAGGGGTAAAGGGTGGGTATTTAAAGGGGGTAATAGGGGGAGGAGGGGGCAAATGAATGGTGAAGGGACTGACTGAGAATAGACAAGTTATGGAAGAGGGATAGAGGGGATGGATAACTAAAGAGGGGAAGGAGTAATGGATGGGGGGTTAGAGGAGTGATGGGAATAAGAAAGGGTCAAATGAGTGCTTCGACGGCTGACTGAAGGAGATTGAAGGACGGACAAGTGTAAGAGGAGAGATAAAAAGAAAGAACAATTAAGGGGAAGAGATTTGGGATTAGTTGACATGCGGGGAATGAAGTGGTTAAGGACGGATGCCGGAAGGGAACTTTTTTTTGGGGGGGAAAGCAGAGTAAGATACAGGGTTGGCAGGGGAGAGTGACTGACAGGAAGAGAGGCAAATAACCGTAAGGGTGGGGAGGAGGATGTGTGGAACAGGTTAGGAAGAGTGAGTGAAGCAGAATAGGAACATGGCAGGGCGGAGCGATTGGCAAGGATGGACGGCTGACGGAAGGGAACTTTTTTAGGGAGATGGAGAGTAAGAAACAGGGTTGGCAGGGGAGAGTGACTGACAGGAAGAGAGGCAAATGATCGTAAAAGTGCGAGAAAGTATGTGAAAGAGAAGGTTAGGAAAAATGAGTGAGATAAGATAGGAAAAAGGCCGGGGTGTGGCGACTGGTAAAGATAGAGGCAACTGACGGAATAGAAAGGTGGAGGAAAAGAAGGGCGAAGGAGTAGACATATAAGGGTTCAAAGTACGGATTAAATAGAGTAAAGAATGGATTAGGGAGTGTGGGAAGACAGGGATAAAGGTGCCTGACAATGTAGTGGTGGATTTGTGGAAGAGAAAGTTAGGTGTACATGAGACAGGGGTGACGACAGGAAGAGGTTGCGGGAGCTGGTAGAGAGTGCGGGTTAGGTTGTCAGAGAGTGGGAATGGTTTGAAGGGGCAGAGGACAGGTTGGTATTGTTAGACGCTCCCTTCTCTTGCATCCATAATATCTAAAGGCAAAATAAGAGGTCAAACGCGTCTCCATAGGTGTTTCTTTACGTTCACGATACAGAGGAAGGGTCAGACTACCACCATGGTCATAAAACTACCCCTGGAAATGCTCGCAAGTCCCACGAAAGCCTTGTTAAATGTATCTGCTTGGACGTCGGAAGGTTTAAGAATATGACCCTCTCTTGTCCCCCTTCCTCTGTCCCTCCTCCTTGGACTATTAAACAACATAACGCATTTGTATCGTTTTTTTATCGTATACATAAACTTCCTCTTTTTTCCCTAAAGTATATACAAAACGAAATCTGAGGTTTCCTGGGAAGGCTAATTTGATATGTAGAAAAAATAAAACAAGGACGGGACTTGAATTACGAGTTGTGAAGAGTTTTCTCGCCGAGTAATTTGGTGTCGAGTGTCTGACGAGTCTGTCCGCGGAGGTGAGCTGTTGGGACGGTGATGAGGCGGCGCGGAGGTGACGGGTCTCGCGTCTGCCAGGTGTATTAAATCACATGAGAACACACGCACACACAGACACACTCATACTCTCTCTCTCTCTCTCTCTCTCTCTCTCTCTCTCTCTCTCTCTCTCTCTCTCTTTACTCTTCACTCCGCCCTCCCCCCCCTCCACACCTCGGCTAACAGTTGCCTCTCCCCGTTGCAGGAATTCGCAGAGACCGCCATGAACGAGCTGCTGGGCCTGTACGGCTATAGCAAGGTGGACAGTCGCGACACTCTGGGCCTGTCGCTGCACCGTTTCACCGCCACCCACAGCCCGCCGCGCCCCACCAGCCCCGCCCGCCCCTCCGCAGCCCGGAGCCCCGCGCCCCGTCAAATCAAACCCAGCCCCCCGCCCCCTGCCCAGAGCCCGGCGCTGCAGCAGGGCTCGGAGGCGGAGCACGAGGATGACTCTCTGGACTCCGAGGACATGGCGGTGCAGCGTCAGGCTGAGCAGAGCGTCAGGAGTGTCAGCCCCCTCAAGACTGACCAGGGATCCGGCTCCTCCCGCGGCAGCACGCCCAAGTCCGGTGAGTGTTACCTGTGTGTGTGTGTGTGTGTGTGTGTGTGTGTGTGTTCCACCTGTAGCATGTGCGTGATCAAAGTGAAGGTGAGGATACAGTGAGTTGCCTCGAACACTGACGAAAGAACGCTCAGTAGACACACGCGGAACAGTAATAAGACTCTCAGTAAAAGGACGATCAATGAATACATGCAAAAGAGTGTATCAAGGCAGCTCTCCACCCGAAATTGACCTCTCTCGAGTAGCGGGCTTTTTTTATTTTGTACTCCTTTTGTTGCCCTTGAGTCGTGTCCTTTGATGTAAGAAAAAAAAATAACAGTAATATCCACTAAAAAAAAGAAACCTCCAACAGATACATGAAGAAATAACAGTAGCTAAAAAGACTCAAAAAAGAAATGCTCAGTGGATACATGCGAAGATATTAGCAATAGTACCTCATCAAATGATTACCCGTCTCTTGGGGTCTTTCAAACTCTTTATAGCCTTATGTTTCCTTGTCTGCCTTTTCTACCTGCTTCTTTAATTACAAGATTCACGAAAATAAAATGAGAATTATTATCGTTTATATCATCATTCTTCTCATTTATTATTATTCATGTTATTATCATTATCACTATTCAATTACGTCTACAAAAATGCCTAGGAACCGACAACAAGTTCACTGACCTAATCTCTCATCCTTCCCTCGCTTCTTCCCTCCCTCCTTCCCTGCCGCGCACCCTTCCCATCCTCCTTTCATCTGTGCCCGATCGCCATCTTTCCACCCCCGCCGTCCGCGCCTCCCACACGTCCCCGAGTCTCAGGAAATAATTAGTCGCAGCTACTCCCAGGTGGAGGCGCGGCTGGCGGGGGTCCAGACGCGGCACGCCAAATGAACCTTCCCAAGCTATATTTGTCGGAGCGGAGATATGGGGCCCCTCCCTCCCCGTGCTCTCTCCCCCCTCGCTCCCTCTCTCACTACGGAATCTGACACCTGAACGGGCCAGGCGTCAGGGAGGAGGAGAGGGAGGGAGAGAGGGAGGGAAGTGTATACAGTGAAGACTATGGGAGGGAAGAGGAGGGAAGGCGGGAGGAAGGGAGGAATGAAGGGTGGTATTCGTAGAGGGCGAAGGCAATGGTAGAGAAAAGGAGACAAGGGAGAGAGGAACTAAGGGAGGGAGGAATGCAGATAGGGAGAGATAAGACTATAGTAGAGGGGGATAAGGGAGAAAGAGAGGAAGGGAGGGAGGGAAGCAGATACAGATGAAAGAAAGACAAGGGAGGGAGGGAGGGAAGAAATGAGGAAGGGAAGCAGATTCGAAAGAACAGAGAAATGACTATTGAAGAGAAAAGGAGAGAAAAGAGGGAGGGAGGGAGGAAGGGAGGAAGAAATGCAGTTAGGAAGGAAGAGAGGTGTGTGACAATATTAGAGAGACACAAAGGAGGAAGGGAGGGAGGAACACAGGTAGAGAGTTAGACAGGGGAAACAATGGTAAAGGGAGAAAAAAAAAGAGGAAGGGGAAAACAGAGAGAGAGAAGGTTAGGCAAGAAGAGAGGCTGGTGAGGTCAGTTAAAGGTCAGACAAGGTAGAAAGGGAAGGATGCAGATAAGGAGAAAGAGATAGAGATAAGGCTGTGACAGAGAAACGGAGACGAAGGAAGAAGAGAGGGAAGACTAGAGAGAGAAGGTTGAGTAAGAAGAGAGGAAAGAGGCAGGTGAGGTCATTCTTTTATGGTCAGACAAGGAGAGAAATAGGGAGGAAGAGATAAGGCTGGGATAGGGAAAGGGAAACGAAGGAAGAAGAGAGGGAAGAATAGAGAGAGAAGGTTAGGCAAGGAGAGAGGCAAAAGGCAGGTGAGGTCATTCATTTACGGTCAGACAAGGAGAGAAGTGCAGATAGGGAGTAAGAGAAAGAGAGATAAGGCTATGATAGAGAAAGGGAGACGAAGGAAAGAGAGAGGGAAGAATAGATGGTAAAGGTTAGTCAAGAGGGCAAGGCAGGCGGCAGATAAGGTCATGAAAGGTCAAACGAGGTAACACTCCCACGCAATACAATACCGTCCGGGGTGACCTTCTGTGCTGTGGTCATACTGGGAAAGGTCAGGCTCTGTTGTATCACGTGACCCAAGTCTGTGAAGTAATCCTGTGTTGAGCGATCTGTGTTTGTGCGTGTGTTGGTGTGTTTGAGGCGAGTCTGGGTCAGCGAAATGAGCACCTGCCAAGGTACACCAAATATTTACAGGTGTGTGTGTGTGTGTGTGTGTGTGTGTGTGTGTGTGTGTGTGTGTGTGTGTGTGTGTGTGTGTGTGTGTGTGTGTTTGACCTCGAGAGTGCTTTGGTGACCCTCCTGTGTCACCTCCAAAACGTGCTCTCTCTATGCTGTGATGGCGTGAGCTTTGACACTCGAGTCGCCAGGTGGTGCGAGAGAGAGAGAGAGAGAGAGAGAGAGAGAGAGAGAG
>NC_066523.1:21638177-21653177 GCF_024679095.1 Eriocheir sinensis | reverse complement strand
GCGGCCCCGACACTGACACGGGCGTGGCACTCACAACCTCCCCCTCCTCCCTTCCCCCTCCCCTTGGCACTCCTCCTCCCTCCGTCTCTCCTCCCTCTTCCCTTCCCTCCTCCCGACCCTGCATGCCTGACTCCCTTTCCCTCCCTTCTCTTCCCTTCCCTTCCCTTCTTCTCATCTTTGTTTCTTCTCCTCCTCCTCTTTCCCGTCCCTTCCTGTTCGCCTCTCTCTCTCTCTCTCTCTCTCTCTCTCTCTCTCCTTTAACTTTCTCTTATTTTTTCTCTCTTTCTCTCACTTTGCTTCTTCACATTCTTTCCAATCTTCTGTCCTTTTCATCTTGTTTCTCCTTCTCCTCCTCCTCCTCCTCCTCCTCCTCCTCCTTGTTAAATTCTTTGTTCTTTAGACTAATTCATCACCCTTAAGAAATACTAAATATTTTCTCGTGCAAAAACGTCTCTCTCTCTCTCTCTCTCTCTCTCTCGTTGTTTACATATTCTCTGTTTGTTTACGGGAGTAGCAATTTTAGAAGACTGACTGGTGGCGGTGGTGGTGATGGTGGGGGTGGTGGTGGGTGGTGATGGTGGGGGTGGTGATGAAAATAAGAGGTGGTGGAGGTGTTGGTGGTGGAGGTGGTGGTGGTGATGGAGGTGGTGATGGTGGGGGTGGTGATGAAAATTATAGGTGGTGGTGGTGGTGATGGTGGTTGGATTCCCTCCCTCACCTTTCCTCTCCTCATTCCCTCCAATTCTCAAATATCTTCAGTTTCCCTCAATAAGCTTTCCTCCATTCTCCTCTTCCTCCCTATTCTATTACATTCTCTTTTTATTTCCTGCTGCATTCCTGTTGCTTTCCCTCTCTCCTCACTCTCCTTCCTTCTTTTCTTTCTATACTTTTCTTTTTTCCTGCTTCGTTTGATCCATATTTACATCATCATCTATCACTGTTTCCGCTTTTTTTTTTCTCCTGTCTTTCATTTTTGTCTTTTCTTTCTTATTTTACCTTCTTCCTATCTTCCACTTGCTTTCTTTTCTTCTTTCTTTCATTCCTTCTCTTTCTTTTTTCGTTCTTGTTGTTTCTTCCTCTCTTCTTTCTTTTGTTTCTCTCTCCTCCTCCTTTTCTTTCTTTCTTCCTTTTTTTCCCTCATTCCTTTCTCTCTCTTTCTCCCGTGGCCACACCCTATATCACTTCTCTTTCTTCTCTCCCTCCACCCTCACCTTCCCTCCCTCCCTCCATCGCTGCCAGTGCCTTTCCCCTCCTCCCCTCCCCTTCCCACCTGTCTCGAGGGCGGGGGAGGCGAACAGCTGATGATGACTCGTTTTTATGTGTGCTTGTTGGTGTGGTGGACTCAAGGTACTGTGTGCGTGTGGGTGGGGGGGTGGAGGGGGGGTGGGTGTCCTTTGTTTCAGGGAATTAACGTGCGGGCGAAGGGAGGAGGGACTAGGTGGATAAGAGGGGAAGGAAGAGGATAATAGAGAGGGAGGAGAGAGAGAAAGGAGGTGAAGAGAGACAGAGGAATGATGGATAATAAGGACACATGAACGAAGGGAGGGATGGAAGGATACGAAGAGGCAGAAAGATGAGGAGAAGGAAGAAATAAAGACAAATGAAGGTTAGGATTAAGAAAATGACGACGATAATGAAAGACAAAAAGCGGAGGAAAATATTAAGGGGAGGAGAGAGAGGAAAGGGAAGGAGGGGAGGAGGAGGAGGGAAGGAGCGGTGTAAGGGGAGAAAGAAAGAGAGCTATGTAGAGTGTGTGGTACAAGAAGGAATGCGTCTTGTGTTATAGTGTTTAATAATGGTGTGTGTGTGTGTGTGTGTGTGTGTGTGATGACTTCAACAGAGGGACTGACTGACTGAGCAACTGACTAGCCAACTGACTTACGGACTGACTGACTGACTGGCCTACTGTACACAACTTGCAACACACACACACACACACACACACACACACTGGCTGGCATCTCCGCTCACTGCATACGCATGAAACAAGAACAACAACAACAAAAAAAAAAAAAAAAAAAAAAAAAAACGAAAATTATTTGCGAAAGAAGATTGGTGTCGGTCCAACATATTTTTCTCACTTTACATAGCTTACTTAATATACTTACTTAACATACTTATTGATGGTTTATATTTATTGTACATGTTCATCTGTGTCTGCGCCGCTCGCAACACATTTCGAGGACTGTGAAATATATCTTTGTTTAATTACTTGCGACTCATAAATCCTCTTCCTCGTCTTAATCTTCCTCTTCTATTTCTTTCATTTCTTTTTCCTACCTTCTGTGTGTTATTACTTCATCCCACTGCCTTTCATCTCCTTCCTGTCTTCCTCCTTCTTTACCAACATCTTTTTCGTCGTCTGATTCTTACTCAGATTCTTCTTGATCTTGTTTTTCTCCGAGTTTGTCTTTCTTCTTCTTCTTCTTCTTCTTCTTCTTCTTCTTCTTCTTCTTCTTCTACTTGTTATTTTTTTCTCCTTTTCTTCTCCTTTTTTTCTTTGCTTATTCTTTTTCGTCTGCATCTGTTTCTTCTTCTCCCTCCTCCTCCCCCGCCTTCTACCCTTCCTCCTCTGCCTCCTCCTCCTTCTACCCTTCCTCTGCCTCCTCCTCCTTCTCCTCCTCCTCCTTCTACCTTTCCTCCTCCTCCTCCTCCTCCTCCTCCTTCTACCCTTCCTCTGCCTCCTCCTCCTTCTCCTCCTCCTCCTTCTACCCTTCCTCTGCCTCCTTCTCCTCCTCCTCCTCCTCCTCCTTCTACCCTTCCTCTGCCTCCTCCTCCTCCTCCTCCTCATGCCACTCATCCTCCACCTCCCCTTCCTCCTCGCGTAAGAGAGAGCCACATCATTCCACCCTCACGCATTCCAAAACATTACGAACACTGCAGCGTAAACCATCTCTTGTTTGACACCATTGCGCACACGCCAGTTGATGTTGTTGTTGTTTTTTGTTGTCATTGTTGTTGTCGTTCTTGTTAATGACTTGGCGCGCTCTCATATTTCTCCTTCTCGTCTGCATTCTTTTTCTCCTTCTTTTCTTCTTCTTCATCATCATCATCATCATCATACGCCCACTTCTCCTCTTCCTTCTCTTCATCATCTTTTTCATCATCATCATCAACTTAGTCATCTTTTTCGCCCTTTCCTCCTCCTCCTCCATTTGTTTATTTACCTCTCTTTTCCCTCATCGCCTCCTCCTCCTCCTCCTCCTGCTCTTCCTCCTCCTCCTCCTCCTCTTCCTCCAGCATTTTCAGGAGACTTACATTAGTGTCGCCTAAGTGTTCTCGATGACTGCCGGAGAACATTATTAAGGGAGGAGGAGGAGGAGGAGGAGGAGGAGAGGAGGTTTCTGTAAATTCTTAAGCGTGAAGTTTCTGATGATTTCCTCACTCCCTCCATCCGCCACCCTTCTTCTCTCTCTCTCTCTCTCTCTCTCTCTCTCTCTCTCTCTCTCACTACTGTCTGTCTCCTTCAGTCTTCTCGTTGTGTATGTTGCAAGTCATGCCTCCAGTAACACACACACTCTCTCTCTCTCTCTCTCTCTCTCTCTCTCTCTCTCTCTCTTCTTTTCTTCTTCTTCTTCTTCTTCTTCTTCTTCTTCTTTTCTTTCTTCTTCTTCTTCTTCTTCTTCTTCTTTTTTCTGTTCCTGTTCTTCTCTCCTTTTTCCTTCCCTCTCTGCTTTACTTTTCCTCTCCTTTCCTTCACTCTTCCTTCCTTCCTCCCTTCCCCGAACAGACGCACACTTTCCTCTCATTCCATCCTCACTATTCCTCACAGTTTTGTATCCGCTCTTCCCTCCTGCCTCCTTGCTTGCCCTCCTCCTGTCTCCTCCCCTCTCTCCCTCCTCCCGTTTCCTAATGCTACCAGATTTAACTTTCTTCTCCCTTCTTGTCTCCCTCCTGTTCCTTCCTTCTTCTCTCCTTCTCTCCCTTCTTTTCTATCGGTCTTACTTTCCTCCCTCCTCAATAGCCCTAAAGCCTCTGTTCCTAGTTGTTGCCTTCCCTTCCCTTCCTATTCCCCCCCTTCCTTCCTTCTCTATCTCCCTCTCTCCCCATTTCCCTCCTTCCCTCCTCTCTCTCTCCCTTCCCCTCCCTTCATATTTCCCTCCTTCCCATCCGTTTCTCTCTCCTCCTCCAACATCCCCTCACTCTCTCTCCCTCTTTCCCTTCCTATTTCCCTCCTTTCCTCCCTCCATCCCCCTACAAGCACGTGCCTTCCCGAGAGAGAAATATTTCACCGTCTCACATACTCTCTCTCTCTCTCTCTCTCTCTCTCTCTCTCTCTCTCTCTCTCTCTCTCTCTCTCTCTCTCTCTCTCTCTCTCTCTCTCTCTTTCCGCCAGGTGTGAGACAGGTGAGGGGAGGGGGAAGAGGGGGATGGGGGCTGCCTGGAGGGGGCATCTTATCTTTCCCAGCTGCGCCTTCTGCTGATGGATGATGATGCCTCTCGTTCCCTCCCTTCCCCTCCTCTTCCCTCCCTTCTTCCTCCTCCTCTTGCCTTCTTTTCCTTCCCTCCTTCCTTTAATTCCCTCATCTCGTCCCTTCCTGCGCATGTCAGTTCCCTCTCTCTGCCTCGTTACGTCTCTCTCTCTCTCTCTCTCTCTCTCTCTCTCTCTCTCTCTCTCTCTCTCTCTCTCTCTCTCTCTCTCTCTCTCTCTCTTATCGGTCTAAAAATACGGTAATAGCCCAAGACTCGTGTTGATGGAAATAGCCGAGGCAAATTTTTATTACTCTCGTGTCCGTTCTATTCATAAGCCCAGGAGAGGAGGAGGAGGAGGAAGTGTAGAGAGGAAGGTAACGATGATGATAATTTAGGAAGGAAAAAGGAGGAAAAATCGGAGGAGGAGGAAAGTAAGTAAATTGATGATAATGATAATGAGGAGGAGGAGGAGGAAGAGGAAGAAGAGGAATGCCTTTACAGTATTGGGAAACTCCACAGGTGACGACACACACACACACACACACACACACACACACACACACACACACACACACACGCCCGCGCACCTAAAACCCTCCCTTAAAGCGTGTCTGTTTTCGACTCTCTCTCATTAAGTCACGTTTTTTGTCCACTTTTTTTTCCCTCAATTTCTTCCTCCCTACCACGTCTATCTCTAGCTCGCTTACTACCTCCACTTCCTCTCTCTCTCTCTCTCTCTCTCTCTCTCTCTCTCTCTCTCTCTCTCTCTCTCTCTCTCTCTCTCTCTCTCTCTCTCTCTCTCTCTCTCTCTCTCTCTCTCTCTCTCTCTCTCTCTCTCTCTCTCTCTCCACCATCTTATCTACCTCTTCTTCCACCTCCTCCTCTCTTCTCTCCTCCACCCATATCACTTCCACCATCACCACCCTCCATCACCTTCTCCCATTCCTTCTCATCCACTTTCATCATCCCCACCACCACCTCCTCCTCTTCCTTCTCCTTCTCATTTGCTTTATTTTTGGAACCTTAGATAAGAACAATGAACCAAAAATCTGCAAGAGGCAATCGGGTCACACAAGGCAGCTGATGAACGTAAACCCATCAATATTTTTTTTTTACATCAAAGGACACGGCTCAAGGGCAACAAAAAGAGTACAAAAAAAGCCCGCTACTCACCGCTCCCATAAAAGATAAAAGTAAAGAGTAGCCAAAAGAGAGGTCAATTTCGGGGTCTATCCTTAATTCCCATCCATGAATCTATCGAGCCTCTTCATACTTGCCCCATTTCTGTTTTGCGCACGTCTGTATCTTGGGTTTTCCTTCAAAGGCAAACACAAACACACATGAAAGCGTCAAACAAGCACAGTTAAACGCATGCACACACAAACACTTCTAATGACGCCTCCCTCTATCCCTCCTTCTCTCTGTATGTTCTGTTTTGCGCTTGGGTTGTCCGTCAAAGGCAAACACAAACACACATGAAAGCGTCAAACAAGCACTATTAAACGCATGCATTCACAAACACTTCTAATGACGTCTCCCTCTATTAGTTAGCCGACAAAGCCACGCAAACAGGGAGGGCCAGAGAGTACAAACCTCCTGGATCTTAGAAAAACACCATCACTCGCCTCGTCTGTCCACAGCACGCCCCGAACGACGTCCATGGGAGCCAAGAAACACAAGAAGGCTCTCCGGCGCACATTTCTCCCTTCGGCACTCCACTGACGGAGAAGAAAACACTAGCACGCCACCCACACCCGCAGAGATAAAAACAAACCCATAGGAAATTTATTATGGAGGGGATAGAACGAAGGAGGAGGAGCAGAAGGAGGAGGGAGAACAAAGAGGAGGTGGAGGAGATATGGGACCGGGAGATAGTTGAGGTAAGGATAATCATGAAAAAGCATAGAAGGGGAAGAAGACGAGGAAAAGGAGTGGATGGAAAATGAAAAGAAGGATGAGAATGAAGTTGAGAAGTTATTATAGGTAAGGATAAGCATGAAAAAGCATACAAGGGGAAGCAGAAGAGGAAAAGGATTGGATGAGAAATGAAAAGAAGGATGAGAATGAAGTTGAGAAGTGATTATAGGTAAGAGGAGGAGAACAAGGGAGAGAAGAAGAAGAAGGAGGAGATCAAATAAAGATGATCACTGAGGGATGACAAGTAGGAAGAAGAGAGAGAGAGGGGAGCACGATGAGGATAAGGAGAAATATGAGTTATGAGAAAAGGGGAGAAGGAAAATGAGGATGAAAGAGTAAAGAGAAAGAGAACGAGAGGAGAAGATGGAAGTGGAAGATAATGACGAAAAGACGTGAAGGAGAAGTTTGAGAATAAAAAAATAATGATGATGATGATAGGAATACGTAGGAGGAGCAGGAAGAGGAGGAGGAGGACGAGGACGAGGAGAAAGAGACGGAAGACGAAAGGACCAATGCAAACACACACACACACACACACACACACACACACACACACACACACACACACGCCAGGGAGGGCTGTGGGGCTGAAATATGTGTTCCTAATGTATCTCCCACGAAGGTAAGGGAGGGAGAGATGGAGGGAGGGAGGGAGGAAAGGAAGGAGGGAGAAAGGAAGGTAAGAAAAGTATGACAGGTCGAGAAGGGAAAGAAGAAAAGAGAAAACAAAAAAAGGAAAGAGGAAGTACAGACCGAAAAAGGGAATGCGGGAACAGAGAAACGGAAGGAGGGGAAAGAAAGAGGAGGAGAAAAAGTGAGGGACCTGAGGAAGAGGGTAAGGAGGTAAGGGAGAGGGGAAGGGAGGTAAAGAAAGGTAGAGGGAGGGTTGTGGGGGTGGGGGGTGGGGGGGGGCTGTTAGGGTACGCAGAGTAAGTCACCACGCGCACGGAGAGGGAGGAGGGGAGGAGGGATGGAGAGAGGGAGGGATGGAGAGAGGGAGGGAGGGAGAGAGGGAGGGAGGGAGAGCTCGCCTGATCGGTGTATTTTCACTCCGATCTGGCGTTGGCGTCTTGGTTTTGGGTCTTCGCGGCTCACACTGTTTACCTGTCTTTACCTCCTCCTCCTCCTCCTCCTCCTCCTCCTCCTCCTCCTCCTCTTATGGTGATATTGAGAATGCGTATGAGTATTCCTATGTATTCCTCCTCCTCCTCCTCCTCCTTTTTTCTTCCTTTGCTACTTCTTTATCCTCCTCTTAGATTTTTATTTTTTTCTTCTTATGGTTCTTCTTCGCGTTCATCACCATCATCATTATAATCATCATCATCATCATCTATTTCTACTTTTTCTTTTTCATCTTCACTACCACAAATATCACCTTTCTTCTGCTTCTGCTTCTGCTCCTCCTCCTCCTTCCCCTAAACCTCTTCCTCCTCACCCTCATCCTCTACTGCCTCCTTCTTCTCTAAATCCGCTGTATCACCATCCTCACCTAACACTATCAACAACAGCGAGCCTCCAGAGTATACTAAACCCGGCTCGTCAGGGGAGTCATAGTCAGTCACCTCTCCGTCTACCAGGAAACTTTCTACCCCGTGTATCACCTGATCTCCCGCGTCTCAGGGTGTAGACTCCGCCTTCCCCACTTCTTGTATATACACCGCGTTCCCGGAAGGTATATGCCGTGTACGAGGGAAAGCCAAGAGGAGGGGAGGAAGGAAAAAAGAAAGGAAAAAAAGAGAAGGTCGCCAGCAGGGATAGACTTAAATAAAACGAAAGGAAATGGAGAGAAAGGAAACAGTATGTGAGTGACAGTTGAAATAAAGTGCAAAAAATAAAATATAACAAGAGAAAAGATAAAAAAGAAAACCTAGTGATAGTTTTCCTCATTCATTCAGGTTATTTAGTAGAAAGTAGACGCTGGAGGTAGAAATAATGTAGTAGGAGAAGTAGTAGTAGTAGTAGTAGTAGTAGTAGTAGTAGTTGTGGTTGTTGTTGTAGGTGTAGTAGTAGTAGTAGTTACCGTTGTAGTAGTAGTAGTAGTAGTAGTAGTAGTAGTAGTTTTTTTTTTACAACAAACGAGTAGTATTGGTATTAGTATTAATAGTAGTAGTAGCAGTAGGAGGAGGAGGAGGAGGAGGAGGAGGAGGAGGAGGAAGATTAGTCATGAATGCGAAGATCGACCTTGAAGTGTGTGTGTGTGTGTGTGTGTGTGTGTGTGTGTGTGTGTGTGTGTGTGTGTGTGTGTGTGTGTGTGTGTGTGTGTGTGTGTGTGTGTGTGTGTGTGTGTGTGTGTGTGTGTGTGTGTGTGTGTGTGTGTGACAAAAAAAGAAGAAATACAAAAATAAGAAGTAGAAGAAGGAGCAGCAGCAGAAGAACAGGAAGAAAAGAAGAAAAAGAAGAGAGAGAGAGAGAGAGAGAGATTAATTAAGGAGGGAGGGAGGGAGGGAGATAATCTAGTCACGCATCATAATAACAAACACTAAATTCACCGTGCAAATGAATACTTTACTGTTGTTATCTTCTTCCCACTCTCCATGTTTGTCTACTTCATACTTTTCCTTCTGGTTTAAACTTCTTTCCCCATGGTCATATTTTTGCGGCCTCCGTATCTCACTGTAGTCTGATCAAACGAAGTGTTCCTCTGACTCCAAGGCGGCGATTGTCAGGTCTCTCATGATTGGCTGGATTCTTCTTTGGCTCTCATGGAGGTTCTATGTCACACAGGTGATCGTGCTACATGATTATATATTATTTGCCTTTTCTCAGCTCTTAACCAAGATAGGCGGTAATGGTTGACATCATTAGACTCAGCAGTGATTGTTACTTATAAAAAAAATATAGGAAATTCTGCGGCAAAGACAAAGTCAGACATATTGCTAGGGAGTGGGGAAGAATGAGTAGGTGCGAGGGAAAGAAGGAATTCATTATGATACAGAGATAGACTGTCATGCTCATTACTAGTCCTGTTAACATATTCCTGGTATATTGCTTTGGAATAAGTCTGTTCTGGAGGGAATACATCCCGGGTGTTCGCCCTGTCATCATGGGAGCCGCTGAGTAATGCAAACGTGGCTGGCTATATCCGTAGACTAACTGGGTAACTTACAGGTAACGTTCGCCCGTATCGGACCATCTGTTTCATATGCATCGGAAAGCTAGTGGCAATCTGGTGGAAATCTTTCTGAAAAACATTCTGCCGATTAATCTGCTGGTGGTGAATATGGCCTGAGATTTCCCGAGACTTTATATTGTTGAATAAATGTTAAAATTATCTGTATAACAGATTTTCTTATGTAAGTTACAAATAGCTGTTGAAAACTTTGCTCATCACACTGCAACGTATTATTGCTACCAAATACGAATATCTGAAGGATGACTGACGGTTCTCCTCCTCCTCCTCCTCCTCCTCTTTCCACTATTACCAAGAGTACCATTATGTGAGTTCTACAATCACTGATAAGTCTAATGGTGTCAACCATAACTTCATATTTTGTAAAAGAGGTAAGTTGAGGAAAACGACAAAGAAACATGTAGCCCGAGAACGTGTACGATTAATAAACAATCTCCATGAGAGTAGAAATCCAGCCAATCAGGAGAGGCCTGACAACGTCGCACAGGCGCTAGCGCCGGAACACTACGTTTGAACAGACTTTAGTTTTTTTCATCTGTTCGGATCTTAAATTTCATCTCCCGATTGTCTTCCCTCGAAGGTTTCTTCCTAAACACAATCCAACCCCCTGAATTTCGGTCTTCCTTCCTCCTACCCTGCAACTCTAGAGGTTCAATTTACTCTTCGTCCTATGTAGTCTTCATCTTTTTCTTGGTGTGTCCGTATCATCTATCATTTTCTTGTATCTTTCATGCCTCACCCACTTCTCTTTGTGGCTCTAATCCACTCACTTCTCATACAACCTTCTCTTGTCACAACACATTCACTCACAACCAGCAAGACTAACCTAAACGCCGCGAACCAAAAGACCAAGGAGGAGAATGTGTCTGCGAGGGAAGGAGGAAGGGAGAGGGAGGGAGGAGCAGGGGACAGAAAGAGGGAAGAAGAGCCAGAGAGTAGAATGAGACAGAAGTTGTGCGGTGAGGAGAGAGGAAGAGAGTGAGAGAGGCCAAGCTGTAGTAGTAGTAGTAGTAGCAGCAGAGGTAATAGAAGTAGCAGAAGGAAATATGAGCAAGACGAGGGTAAGTGGATGGGAGGGTGAGGGGAAGGAAGGGCTGTGATGGGGAAAACCAGGTGGGTGTGAGGGAACCAGACTGGGCGGGGAGGAGAACGAGAAGAGGAGGAGGAGGAGGAGGGGGAAGTAAGGAAGAGGGATGAGACGTTATGGTGGGGAGGAAGTACGAACCAGTGATGCATAAGAAGTGACTATGTGGGAGGGGGGGTGGGGGAGGAAAGCATGAGATGAAGGGAGAAAAGGGAAGGAAGGGAGTGTTTGTGGGGAAGGGAAGAAGGGAAAGAGAAGTACTAAGCAGGGATAGGGAGGACTGAGTATGCTTATGGGGGTAGGGAGAAAGGAAGGTTATGACCAAAACAAACACTATAGGCCTTGACTCAGAAAATCCATCTATACAACAAAGTGAGGTCATTCTGTGTTGATTTATGCCATAAGTTGCTGGCTATCATGTGTTTGAAGATACCCTAAACTTAACCTAACATAACCTACCAAAACAAAAACAGTTAGTATAGGTCTTGACTCAGAAAATTCATATATGCTTCCTTACTAATGAGACTTTCTATACAACAAAGTGAAGTCATTCTGTGTTGATGTATGCCATAAGGTGCTGGCTATATGTTATGGGAAAGGGAAGAAGAGAGGAGAGATTGAGAAAGTAAGAGAAATGGGGGATAGGAGAGGGATTTGGGTGTGTATAAGGGGGAAGGGGAAGGAGGATGGATGGAAGGAAGGGCGTGGCATGCAAGGAAATGTTAGCGTGGAAGGCAGAAGGATGGGTGTGAAGGGGTATGGGGCGTGAGGGAAGCAAACAGGTGGGGGAGAATTGGAGGGTGAGGGAGACAGAGGAGAGGGTCAAGAGGAGGGGTGAGGAAGTGGGTGAGGATGGCAGAACAGAGAGCCTAGTAAGAGGGGGTGAGGGGGGTGAGGGGGAACAAGGTGAGGGAGAATGACTCGCGTAAGGAAAGCAAAGCAGAGACCTAGCGTAGAAGGGTAGGGGGGTGGTTGGAGGAGGAGCAGTGGGCCAGGTGGAGGGGGATGAAGGGAGGGAGAAGGAAGAAACAGCAGAGGGCAAGGTAGAGGTGGTAGGCGGGGGAGAAGGATGGGGTAGCATAGGATCTAGGTAGAAGGGTGGAAGAGAACAGCAGAGGACCAGGTGGAGGTGGAAGGCGGGGGGGAAGGAGGGGGCAGCATAGGACCTAGGTGGAAGGGTGGAAGGGGACAGCAGAGGGCCAGGTGGAGGTGGAAGGCGGTGGGGGAGGGTGGGGCAGCATAGGACCTAGGTGGAAGGGTGGAAGGGAGCAGCAGAGGGCCAGGTTGAGGGAGATGAAGGGGGGAAGAACGAAGGAACAGCAGAGGGAAGCAGGGGATGAGGTGAAAGGGGGGGGGGGGGGTGAGGAGGTTGTGGAAGGGGGGTAGGGGGGCAGCAGGGGGCCAGGTGGGGGGGCGGGGGGGCAGCAGGGGGGCCAGGTGCGGGTGACAGATAAATGACCAGCTGGAGGAGCGAAACCCGAGACGAAGGATCCAGTTACCCACTACGCCAACACTCCACCCTCGCGCCCTCCACCCACCCACACCCACCTCCACCTCCTCCACACGGACCTCCATCCTCAGCCTCATCCTGCATCTTCTCCTCCTCCTCCTCCTCCTCCTCCTCCACATCCATCTTGCTTCTTCACCTTCTCGTTTTCCTTTTTTTTTCCTTCTTTCCTTCGTGATTACCGCCTCATTTTCCTTCTTCATTTCCATCTTCTTTACTTCATTTGTTTTTGTTTCCCTTTCGTAACTGTTATCTCCTCTGTTCTCCTCCTCTTCCTTCTCCTCCTCCTCCTCCTCCTCCTCCTCCTCCTCCTCCTCTTCCTCCATCTACATCTGCTTTTCTTTATATTCTTCTTTGTTTTTCTATCTTATAAACTCCCTCCACCTACTCCATCTTCCTCCTCCTCCTCCTTCTCCTCCTCCTCCACATTCCTCACGGACACGAACAAAGGTATACACTTCCTTATCTCTCTCTCTCTCTCTCTCTCTCTCTCTCTCTCTCTCTCTCTCTCTCTCTCTCTCTCTCTCTCTCTCTCTCTCTCACACACACACACACACACACACACACACACACACACACACACACACACACGTAGATGATACCTGTAAGCATCACACCTTAATTTTCTTGACCGTACCAACGTCACCACCATCACCACCACCACCACCACCACTACCATCACCACATCCACCTCGCCCCTCTTTACATCCTGACGCCACTCCTCCTCCTCCTCCTCCTCCTCCTCCTCCATGAATGTACTGCAGTGTTACGGTGGCCAATCCTTTGAGAGACGCCTTCTCCAACATCTCCTTGCCCTTCTCTCCCCCCCCGATGTTCCCCCGTTCCCCCGTTCCCTGCCGCTCCAAATTATCCCTCAACACAAATAAACGGTAAGGCACACGACACCCCACAAATAAACGGGGGAAGGCTGGGGGGTGAGGGGGTGGAAGGGGGCACTCGGACACGGCTGATGGGGGAGGGTACGTAGGGAAGGGATGTGAGGGAGTAAGAGTAAGGGGGTGTAGGAATAGACACCCCAGCCCCCTCACTATCACTCCACCACTACCACTACCACCCTCACCATTACTATCACTGTGACTACTATTAATATTATCGCTTTGGTTGTCACTGTCAGTCAACATCATCTTCGTAGTATATTATCATTACTCTCATTTGTTGTTATTGATATTTCTTCACAACGGACACCATGCATCACGCTCTTACCAGTAACGAAATCAAAACACAGCACAAAATACGACGCAATAAAAACAGAAAAAAAAAAAATTGAGTGTAAGAGAAAAAATACATAAGGGGGAAAAAAAAGACACTTCCCACTTCACGTATAAATAAAAAGTATATATATTAGTTTCGCCACGTGCATGTGTGTGTGTGTGTGTGTGTGTGTGTGTGTGTGTGTGTGTGTGTGTGTGTGTGTGTGTGTGTGTGTGTGTGTGTGTGTGCGTGTAGCAGCATCTGCCCCACCCCCTACCCCTCACCAACACCACGTTTGCCGAAAAGGATCTTAATTCCTGGTGGGTTTTGCCTCCCCACAAAAACATGAAGAAAGAAGAGGAGGAGGAAGAGAGAGAGAGAGAGAGAGAGAGAGAGAGAGTGTTTCCTTTTTCTTTCACATATTTCTCCCCTCCCATACCTCCCCTCCTCCCCCTCTCCCCTTTACGGACACAAGGGAACTCTCCGTAGCTAGGAATAACCTCTTCTCCCCTTTCCTCCTCCTCCTCCTACTCCTCCACTCCCTTCCTTCCTTTCTCTTCTCCTCTTCCATCCCCTCCGCCCCCTCCCTTTTCCTTCCCTTTCTATCCGCTCGTCACAGAACAGTCCTGCATTGTGACTGTGTGTGTGTGTGTGTGTGTGTGTGTGTGTGTGTGTGTGTGTGTGTGTGTGTGTGTGTGTGTGTGTGTGTGTATTTCCTTTATTTCTTGCTCTCTCTCACTCTTGCAATGTTCTTATGAGAGAGAGAGAGAGAGAGAGAGAGAATATAGGTTAGTAGAAACAAGAACATAAGAAGAACATAAGAACGTAAGAATTCTGCAAGAGACCGGTTGGCCTATACAAGGCAGCTCCTGTACACTCAACCCCACCTTCGTGAGGGGGGGAGGAGGAGGAGGAGGAGGAGCGTGAGGGAGGGGGGGTGGGAAGCGGAAAGTGATGGTCAAATTAGAAATCTTGAGGGAGATGGTGGATAGAGATAGTGAAAGAAAATAAAAAGCGGAGGTGGTGGTGGTGGTGGGTGGTGGTGGTGGACGACAGATATAGCAAAGGAAATGTGGTAGTGATGAGAAATAGTGGGGGAGTAGGTAAATAAGGTGGTGATGGTGGTGGTGGTGGAGGTCGTGGTCCATGGTGGTGATGGTTGAAGTAAAGGTGTGAAATATGCGTGGTGGCGGTGATGGTGTTGGTGGTGGTGTTAGTGTTGGTGATAGTGTTAGTGTTAGTGTTGGTTTTGGTGTTAGTGTTAGTGTTGGTTTTGGTGTTGGTGTTAGTGGTGGTGTTGGTGTTGGTGAGGATGAGGGTGGTAATGATGTCTAGAAAGTAAAGATGGGAAATAAGCCCGGTGGTGTTGATGGTATTGGTGAGGATGAGGGTGGTGATGGTAATGATGATGGTGGTGATAAAGGAGCGGGAAGCACATAAAGGAAGCACTTAAAGGAACAGAAGACGTGAGTGCTTGATTTCGGCAGCAAAGAGATCACCAAAGACGATACCGGCGAGAGAGAGAGAGAGAGAGAGACTACATCACTTAACCCATATCGTGTCGGTATATATAGATAGCTATAAAAATATGGCCCTGAAGTGCTGTTATAAACTTAAAATGTGTGTGTGTGTGTGTGTGTGTGTGTGTGTGTGTGTGTGTGTGTGTGTGTGTGTACCCCTCTTCCCCCGCCTCCCTGATCCCTTAACCCCCCTCGATCCTCCCCTCCCCTCCCCCCT
>NC_066523.1:21570677-21635677 GCF_024679095.1 Eriocheir sinensis | reverse complement strand
TTCTCCCACCTCCTTGTCTGCCTGCTTTCCTTTATCTCCTCGCTCCTTGCCTACCTACTTGCTGCCTTGTCTCCCTTTCTCTCTATACATCCTTGCCTGCTTGTCTCCTTACCCTCATCTAACTGCTTGCCTCCCTTTCTACCTCCCTTTTTTCCTCCCCGCTTCCATGCTCAACTGCTCCTCTCCCTGCATCCCTTTCCCCCTTTCAATCTCCCTCCTTGCCTCCCTGCTCGTCTCCCTGCATCCCTTCCTGCCTCCCTGCCTGCTTGTTCATCTCCCTGCATCCTTTCCTGCATCCCTGCTCGCCTGCCTCCCTGCCCGCTTGCTCGTCTCCCTGCATCCCTTCCCAGCAGCGGGCGCCGGTACAGACAAACAGTGTCTTTGCCAGAACCCGATCCCGATCCTTCCCGCGACACCATACACCGCGGGGCCTTGAGGCGTTACGTCACCCTGTTTACCACCGCCATGCACACAGGCTGGGGGGGGGGGGGGGTATGAGAGAGAGAGAGAGAGAGAGAGAGAGAGAGAGAGAGAGAGAGAGAGAGAGAGAGAGAGAGAGAGAGAGAGAATTTTTACTTTCCCTTTTTTTTCCTTCAGGGCAACGCTGATGGACAAACTTAATCAGACGGACATTTAGAGATAGATTTTCACTGGCTTATTTTGATTTCCATTTCCAGTTTCCTCGTCCTCGTCCTCCTCCTCCTCCTCCTTCCCCTCCTTTCCCTCTTCCCCATTTTATTTGTTTTGTAGTTCCCCAGATATAGTTCTCACACACTGTTCGCTAACCTGTTGTTTGAGGATTTTTTTATTTTTTGTGCTTCTATATATCTCTTCCTTGTCTTACACTCTCCCTCCTCCTCCTCCTCTTCCTCTTCCTCCTCCTTTCCATCTTCCCCATTTGATTTGTTTTGTAGACATCGTTCTTACACACTGTTCGGTTACCTGTTGTTTGAGGAATTCATTTTTTTGTTCTTCCCTATATCTCTCTTCCTTGTCTTACACTCTCCCTCCTCCTCCTCCTCCTCCTCATTATCCTCCGCGGAGCTTCGCCTTTCACCCTTACGCGAGGAAATGGAAACGCCGGGGCGGATCAGATCTCGGCCCGATAAACATTAATCCGCCTCAGAGCCGTCCAACAAAACACTGGCTGCTCTGTGTGTGTGTGTGTGTGTGCGTGTGTGTGTGTGTGTGTGTTAGAGAGGGAGAGAGTGAATGTGTGTGTGTGGGGGGGGGGGTGTTATATGTGTGTGGATGTATGTGGGGGTTGTGTGTGTGTGTGTGTGTGTGTGTGTGTGTGTGTGTGTGTGTGTGTGTGTGTGTGTGTGTTAGAGAGGGAGAGAGTGAATATGTGTGTGTGTGTGGGGGGGTTATATGTGTGTGTGTGTGTGTGTGTGTGTGTGTGTGTGTGTGTGTGTGTGTGTGTGTGTGTGTGTGTGTGTGTGTGTGTGGTGTGTGTGTGGGGGGTTATGTCTGTATGTATGTTTGTGTGTGTGTGTGTGTGTGTGTGTGTGTGTGTGTGTGCGAGAGATATGGCAAGAGTGGCTGAGTCTGGCAACGGGCGGGGGTGTCGCCTTACCTCCCTGGATGCGACGACCAACAATGGACTCTGTGCACCACCAGTAGCCGCACACACACACACACACACACAACACGAGACTTAACAGGGTCACAAATCATTCCTTGACCGATCACAACACAAATCCTTAACACGCATTTCCTTTTATACACTTCCAAGGACGCCGTTTGTATCCTTTCCTTGCGCTGCGCCACTCCTACTTAACATTTCCAGCCCAACACACACACACACACACATACACACACACACACATTCACTCTCTCCCTCTCTAACACACACACACACACACACACACACACACACACACACACACGAGGCACAGCAGAGGCCGGGTGACTCCCCTGCGGCATAACACTACACCAGCAGAGGCAGCCTTCCTTCCTTCCTCCCTTCCTTCCCCTCCTTTCCTCCGTCCCTCCATCCCTTCCTTCCTGCCTCTCTTCCCCTCCACATCTCTCTCTCTCTCTCTCTCTCTCTCTCTCTCTCTCTCTCTCTCTCTCTCTCTCTCTCTCTCTCTCTCTCTCTCTCTCTCTCTCTCTCTCTCTCTCCATCCTTGCCTTCTTCCCTTCCTTCCCGTCCTTTTCTCCATCCTCCCATCCTCTCTCTCTCTCTCCTCCCTTCATTTCTCCTTCCTTTCCTTCCTCCCTTCTGGTTTCTCCATCTGTCGTCTTCTGTTTCCCCCGTTTCCTCTTTTCTCTGTTTCCTCTCTCCCTCCATTTTTGCCTCTCTGTTTCATCCCTTTATCTCTTCTTCTTTTCCTCCTTTTTTCCTGTTTCTCCCTCTGTCGTCTGCTCTCCTCTGTCTTCCATTTCTTTTCGTTTTATTTTCCATTTCCTTTTCTCTCTGTTTCCATCTTCTTTATATCTCCTGTCTCCTCCTTTCCTCTCTTCTTCCTCATTTCTTCTTTACTTCCTTCTCCCTTTTCTTCATCCCTTCCTCTTCCTTCTTTCCACCTACCTGCATCTTTCCTTTACAGTTTTCTTTTGTTCCCCTTCTATTTATTAACCTCCACATCTGTCTCTTCTTATCTCATCTGCATCCTTAAATTTATCTCTCATCTCTCCACCCCTCCCTTCTCTCCATCTGTTCACCTTTCCCTCTCCCACCCGTATCTCCCTTTCCTCTCCTTCCCTCCTCGTCGCTTTCCCACCCTTGCTGCATCTCCCCCTTTCTCTCCCTTTCTCCTCCTTCTTCCCTTTTTCTTCCCTTGGGGTACTAAGGAATTGGTTGTTGGGAGTGTGTGTTACAGACAGTCTCTTCCTCCTTCCTTTCTTCCTCTTTTTTTTCTTTCTTCCTTTATTCTGTTCTTTTTCTTGTTTCCTTTCGTCCTTTTTTTTTCTATATTCATCTCTTTTTAGCTTCATTTTTTTTCCTTATTTCCTCATTACCGTTATTTTTCTTGATTATTTCCACTATTTACTTTTCCTTCTTTCCTTTCTCCTTTTTTCATTCTGTCCTTTCTTTCTTCCATCCTTCCTTCCTTTCTTTTTTTGTATCATCCTACCTTTCCTTTCCTTCTTTTTCTTCCTTTCTTCCTCCCTCCTTTTTTCCTTCCTTCCTTCCTTCCTTTCTTTCTTCCATCCTTCCTCCCTTTCTTTTTTCTTTCTTTGTATCATCCTACCTTTCCCTTCCTCCATTTCTTTCCCTTTCCTTCTTTTTCTTTCTTCCTTTCTTCCTCCCTCCCTCCCTCCCTCCCTCCATTCCTTCCTTCCTTCCTTCCTTCCAATTCATAAACATATAATTCGCACGTTCAATGATTAATCTATTTACATTCTCTCTCTCTCTCTCTCTCTCTCTCTCTCTCTCTCTCTCTCTCTCTCTCTCTCTCTCTCTCTCTCTCTGCCAACACCCCCACCCATATAATCGCTCCCCTACATCCACTCACAAGCCCGAAATATCCACTTAACCTCGAAAACGCAACACTTCCACCTCCTCCTCCTCCTCCTCCTCCTCCTCCTCCTCCTCCTCCTCCTCCACCTCCCCTCCTCCCACTCCTCCTCCAACACCCCTGTCCTCCACCCGTATCTTCTCTGTAACCTCAACAACATCCTCCTTAAGCCTCCTCCTCCTCCTCCTCCTCCTCCTCCTCCTCATCTTCTTCCTCCTCCTTCTCCTCCTCCTATTTCATTGCTTCTTATTTTAGTTCTTGGTCATGTATCGTTTTTGATCCTCCACTTATGTTTTTCTTATATTTCTCCTCCTCCTCCTCCTCCTCCTCCTCTTCCTCCTCCTCCTCCTCCTCCGCACACCGGCTTATTATCAAAGGATCCAGATATAACCGGACCGGATCATTGAATGGGTTGAAAAGTAATAAATAACCTTCAACGTTGACAAAATTTAATGTAAGGTCATGTTCTTTGGGCCCAGAAACAGCTAACCATTCTTACAACATGCGCGGGAAGCCTCTGCAGGTCGTACAAGAGAAATCTAACCTAAGGCACACAAGGTAACGTTGAGTCTGGCAATACAAAAAGAAAATATTATACTCCGTTTGATTGCGAGGAACTTTCGGTGTAAGATGACGAGGAATGTTATCGGCACAAAAATCGGCACCCTTTCTGTTGCCTGCTCGCTTATGCTTCCATGTTTCCCGCGGACGAGTAATATCGGCACAAAAATTGGCACCCTTTCTGTTGCCTGCTCGCTTATGCTTCCATGTTTCCCGCGAACGAGTAATATCGGCACAAAAATCGGCACCCTTTCTGTTGCCTGCTCGCTTATGCTTCCATGTTTCCCGCGAACGAGTAATATCGGCACAAAAATCGGCACCCTTTCTGTTGCCTGCTCGCTTATGCTTCCATGTTTCCCGCGGACGAGTAATATTATCGGCACAAAAATCGGCTCCCTTTCTGTTGCCTGCTCGCTTATGCTTCCATGTTTCCCGCGAACGAGTAATATCGGCACAAAAATCGGCACCCTTTCTGTTGCCTGCTCCCTTATGCTTCCATGTTTCCCGCGGACGAGTAATATCGGCACAAAAATCGGCTCCCTTTCTGTTGCCTGCTCGCTTATGCTTCCATGTTTCCCGCGAACGAGTAATATCGGCACAAAAATTGGCACCCTTTCTGTTGCCTGCTCGCTTATGCTTCCATGTTTCCCGCGGACGAGTAATATTATCGGGACAAAAATCGGCACCCTTTCTGTTGCCTGCTCGCTTATGATTCCATGTTTCCCGCGGACGAGTAATATTATCGGGACAAAAATCGGCACCCTTTCTGTTGCCTGCTCGCTTATGCTTCCATGTTTCCCGCGGACGAGTAATATTATCGGGACAAAAATCGGCACCCTTTCTGTTGCCTGCTCGCTTATGCTTCCATGTTTCCCGCGAACGAGTAATATTATCGGCACAAAAATCGGCACCCTTTCTGTTGCCTGCTCGCTTATGCTTCCATGTTTCCCGCGAACGAGTAATATTATCGGCACAAAAATCGGCACCCTTTCTGTTGCTTGCTCCCTTATGCTTCCATGTTTCCCGCGGACGAGTAATATTATCGGGACAAAAATCGGCACCCTTTCTGTTGCCTGCTCGCTTATGCTTCCATGTTTCCCGCGAACGAGTAATATTATCGGGACAAAAATCGGCACCCTTTCTGTTGCCTGCTCGCTTATGCTTCCATGTTTCCCGCGAACGAGTAATATCGGCACAAAAATCGGCACCCTTTCTGTTGCCTACTCGCTTATGCTTCCATGTTTCCCGCGAACGAGTAATATCGGCACAAAAATCGGCACCCTTTCTGTTGCCTGCTCGCTTATGCTTCCATGTTTCCCGCGAACGAGTAATATCGGCACAAAAATCGGCACCCTTTCTGTTGCCTGCTCGCTTATGCTTCCATGTTTCCCGCGGACGAGTAATATCGGCACAAAAATTGGCACCCTTTCTGTTGCTCGCTTATGCTTCCATGTTTCACGCGGACGAGTAATATTATCGGGACAAAAATCGGCACCCTTTCTGTTGCCTGCTCGCTTATGCTTCCATGTTTCCCGCGGACGAGTAATATTATCGGGACAAAAATCGGCACCCTTTCTGTTGCCTGCTCGCTTATGCTTCCATGTTTCCCGCGGACGAGTAATATTATCGGGACAAAAATCGGCACCCTTTCTGTTGCCTGCTCGCTTATGCTTCCATGTTTCCCGCTGCTGCTTACTACCCCCTTATGTTTATTCTCCTTCTCCTCCTACGGATGATGCTGATGATGGTCCTTAACGAGTGTATGACGCCGGGAGTTATGTTATCGTCACTAAACAAGCCGCCCTTTCTGTTCCCTGCTTTTCTGTGTTTCCATGCTTCCCACTACTACCTTCTATGCCTTATGTTTATCCTCCTCCTCCTTCTCCTCCTTCTTCTCCTGTTGCTGTTGATGCTGATGATGTGTATGACGCCGGGAGTAATGTTATCGTCAAGGCGCTCTTTCTGTTCCCTGCTATTCTGTGTTTCCATGCTTCCCACTACTACCTTCTATGCTTTATGTTTATCCTCCTCCTCCTTCTCCTCCTTCTTCTCCTGTTGCTGTTGATGATGATGATGATGTGTATGACCCCGGGAGTCATGTTATCGTCACTAAACCAGGCGCTCTTTCTGTTCCCTGCTCTTCTGTGTTTCCAGGCTTCCCACTACTACCTTCTATGCCTTATGTTTGTCTTCCTCCTCCTTCTCCTCCTTCTTCTCCTGTTGCTGTTGATGCTGATGGTGTGTAAGACGCCGGGAGTCATGTTATCGTCACTAAACCAGGCGCCCTGTCTGTTCCCTGCTCTTCTGTGTTTCCAGGCTTCCCACTACTACCTTCTATGCCTTATGTTTGTCCTCCTCCACCTCCTCCTCCTCCTTCTGATGCTGGTGCTGATCCTACTTGGCGTCGCGGGCCAAAGCTGAACATGAGTCAGTCGTGAAGGCTGACGCTGCTATCACATCACCGGCGGTCAGGGGGTCAAGCTGTGTGCGTGTGCGTGTGCGTGTGTGTCTGTGTGTGTGTGTGTGTGTGTGTGTGTGTGTGTGTGTGTGTGTGTGTGTGTGTGTGTGTGTGTGTGTGTGCTTCTCATATTGCGCCTCATTTTCTTGCGATTCTATTTTTTTTTCTACGATGTGTATATATCAAGACATGCTTACGATCTCTCTCTCTCTCTCTCTCTCTCTCTCTCTCTCTCTCTCTCTCTCTCTCTCTCTCTCTCTCTCTCTCTCTCTCTCTCTCTCTCTCTCTCTCTCTCTTGTCCCTCTATCAATCTGTCAGTTAGCGAATTAGAAATTAAAATCTAAGAAAATAAAAGAAAAACTATAATCCTACATATTTGTAAGACTCATTCGTTCATCAGTATCACATTCCTCCTCCTCCTCCTCCTCCTCCTCTCTCTCCTCTTCTTCGAAACACAAACACTTCCTTCCCGTTCTTGTTCCCATTTCGACTCTTGCCACCACTACCACCACAACCATCATCCTCTTCCTCCTCCTCCTGGACCTGACAAAGTATATCCAACTCTGCTGAAAGAAACGAAGAGCGAAATACTCTCCTCCCTCACAACCGTATTCAATATGTCCTTGCGACAAGGCATCGTCCCTTCAGATTGGAAAAAGGCTAACGTGACACCGATTTTCAAGAAAGGAGACAAAAAAGTACCAGGTAATTACAGGCCCATTAGTCTAACTTCGGTTGTAGGTAAGCTACTTGAGGGCATAATTAGAGACAAAATTGTGAGTTACCTTGAAAGCCACTCATTGATTGGGGACTCACAACATGGCTTCCGAAACAAAAGATCCTGCCTATCAAACCTATTAACCTTTTATAACGACCTCTTCACTGTTTATGACGTAACCAAATCACTGGACGTAGTCTATCTTGATTTCCAGAAAGCGTTTGATAAAGTCCCGCATCATAAATTACTTTACAAATTAAAGCAAATAGGTATTGACGGTCAAGTAAACCAATGGATCGCGAATTGGTTGAGCAACAGACAACAAAGAGTAGTGATTGACGGATTTAACTCAGAGTGGGCGCCTGTCACTAGTGGCGTCCCTCAGGGCTCGGTCCTTGGCCCAGTGCTCTTCATTATTTACATCAACGACGTGGATGTTGGACTCAATAACCGCATCAGTAAATTTGCAGACGACACAAAGATTGGTAACTCGGTTCTCACTGACGAAGACAGGCAAAGCCTCCAAGAGGATTTGCACAAAATTTAATCTGGGTCGGATAGATGGGAGATGCCCTTTAACGTAGACAAGTGCCAGGTCCTTCAAGTTGGAACGAGGAATAAGAAGTTCGAATACGAAATGCGCGGCGTTAAACTCAAAAGCGTTCAATGCGTCAAAGACTTGGGGGTCAAAATCGCGTCAAACCTCAAATTCTCACAGCAATGCATCGATGCAGCAAATAAAGCGAACAGAATGTTGGGCTTCATTAAAAGAAACTTTGTATTCAAGAATAAAGATGTAATACTCCCGCTCTACAACAGTTTAGTCAGACCATACTTGGAATATGTGGTACAGTTTTGGTCCCCCCACCATGCAAAGGATATTGCTAAATTAGAAGGTGTTCAGCGTCGGGCAACGAAAATGATCCCTTCCTTGCGCAACAAATCCTACGAAGAAAGGCTTTCTACCCTTAACATGTTCTCTCTTGAGAAACGTCGCCTCCGAGGAAAATTGATCGAATGTTTTAAAATACTTAATGGTTTCACGAATGTAGACAGATCAACATTGTTTATGATCGATGACAGTCTGCGCAAGAGGAACAATGGCGTAAAACTCAGATGTAGACAAGTAAATTCAGACTGCTCCAAATTTTTCTTCACCAACGTTGTAGTGCGAGAATGGAATAAGCTTCCACCATCAGTGGTCCAGTGTAACACGATTGACTCCTTCAAAAATAAGCTCGACCGTCACTTCCTTCAACTTAATATCAACTAGAGTAGAAGTGCAACGTTTTGGAGTCTTCTGATTAATGTAAAATCACTTAGGTTTAAGGACAGACCACCAAGTCTGGACCATGGGGTCTGTGTGGTCTGATTTTCTATGTAAATCTATGTAAATCTATGTAAATCATCATCATCATAACTATCACCATCACTATCATCACCATCGCCAAAAACAACAAAAGTCTATGCATGAAGGTTACTGATGAGGATAAGGAAGGAAGGAAGGGAAGGAAGAGAAGGGAGGAAGAGAGTGAAACGGAAAGGTGATATAACACAGGTGTGGGGATTCAGGTAAACGAACACGAGGAGGAGGAGGAGGAGGAGGAGGAGGAGGAGGGTAAGACAGAGTATGGACATGGTAAGGGAAGGGAAGAGGGAGCAGAATGGGAGATAGTGGCAAGGAGGAAGATTATCTGATGTGGGAGTAAGGATTGGGATGGTAAATACTCCCCTACTCTCCCCCCTCCCCTTCCCCTCTACTTTCACTCCCTTTCTCCATGCCCCGTACCTCCCCCTCCCTTCCTACCACCTTATACAAATACACACCCTACTGCTTTTCTCTCTTTCTTTCTTTCTTTTTTTTCGCTTTCTTTCTTTTTTTCTATCTTTCTTTCTTTTCTTTCTTTCTTTCTTACCTTCCTTTCTTCTTTCTTTCTTTTTTCGATCTTTCTTTTCTTTCTTTCCTACCTTCCTTTCTTCTTTCTTTCTTTTTTTCTATCCTTCTTTCTTTCCTACCTTCCTTCCTCCTTTTTTTTTCCTTCTCTCTCTCTCTCTCTCTCTCTCTCTCTCTCTCTCTCTCTCTCTCTCTCTCTCTCTCTCTCTCTCTCTCTCTCTCTCTCTCTCTCTCTCTCTCTCTCTCTCTCTCTCTCTCTCTCTCTCTCTCTCTCTCTCTCTCTCTCTCTCTCATATTCCCAGCATCTTTCCTTTTCGCTCTAATCATCCTATTTCCTCGTCCTTGTTTTCTTCCCCTTCATTCCTGCTCCCCACTAACCCCTACACAAACATCTATTATTACTCCTTCCTCTCCTTCCCTTCTACCCCCTGCACAAGCACCAAACCTCCTCTTCATTATCTAAATACACGAAACAAACATGCATACATTTCTCCACTCGAAAGTAACCTCTCTTTTGGCCACCTTTCATTTTTATCTTCGTAGGAATTAGCGAATGGCGTTTTTTTTTTTACACCTTTTTTGTTGCCCTTGACCTGATTGCTTACCTGTAAAAAAATATATGTATAGTTCATCATTCCGGGCTCTCCATACGTCACTGTTTCCCCCCACCTCACCATCATCCTCTTCTCATTCCTCCCCTCCTCCCACTTTTTCACTATGTACATAAAACACACACTCCCTTCTTCCATGTGTTTCTCTTCCTTATCCTCTTTCCTTCCTTTCAAATCCGTAACCTTCACCTTCACCTTCACCGCCATTTTCACTTATCCCAACTTATCCCTTCATATTCACTCATTCATTCCATTTTTTTCTTCCTTATCCTTCTGCTGACCCTCAAATTCACCCTTCATTTATCCCTATTTACTCCTCTCCATTCACTCATTTATTCTGTCTTTCTCTCTTCTTCCTCTCCCTTCTTCCTCCCCTCCAATACCCGCCCCATCCTTACCTCCCTTGCATTGCCACTCATCTCCCTCAACTTTTCACTCTCTCTACAAACATTCACTCATTTATTCAAGTCTTTTCTCTTCCTCATCCTTCTTCCTACCCCTCCAATCCCTGCCCCCCCCCCCTCCCCTCGTCCTCCCCCCCCTCAGCCTGGCGCAGCGGTAACAGGAGCCGCGGCCGTTTCGGGGGAATAATGGGCTAAGTCACTGGTTCTTTAGGATCGCGTTTCCCGTCCTCCAGAGTGTCACGTTACCCCTGGGCTCTCGGGTTACCCTGCTCCTGGGGCCAAGTTTCTCTCTCTCTCTCTCTCTCTCTCTCTCTCTCTCTCTCTCTCTCTCTCTCTCTCTCTCTCTCTCTCTCTCTCTCTCTCTCTCTGGTGGTGCATTTTGCTGTTTGTCTGTCGTGCGGTGAGGTGTTGTGTTTGAGCTTCCATGTCTGTGTTTTGTTTGTCGCTGTTGCTGTTTTGTGTTGCCTGTGTTGCGCTCGCTATGTTTGTCTAGTGTTGTGCTGCTCCATGTTGTGTCAGTTTGTGTTATACTGGTCAGTCTTTATATGCTTGTCTGTTTAATTCTTGTCCGTCTCTGTTGCTGCCTGTCATTGCATCTACTCAGAGTGATGAAACTTCTGCTAACAACCCTCTGTGTATGTCTGTGTGTTAGTCTGTCTCGTGAGTGTGTCTGTAATGTGTTGGTCCTTTATACAGTTTCGTTTATCTCTTGTCTGTATCTCGTGTGTCTGAGGTGCCATGTCTCTTGTAAGGTTGTCTGTGTATCGTATGTTGTGCTGTGTCTGTTATGTGTTGCTCTCTTATACGGCGTTGTCTTTCCACCATACGCTGTCACCTTTTATTCATCTTTCTTGTCTTGTGTCTGAGCGGCCTTGCCTCTTCTCTTTCCGCCACCTCTTTGGATTCTTTTTAGGAGTAGCAAATAGCGGGCTTTTTTTTATTATTGTTTCCTTTTTTTGTACCCTTGAGCTGTCTCCTTTGTTGTAAAGAAAAAAAGCTTGTCTGTGTACCTTCCGTAGTGTTATGTCTGTTCTGTGTTGCTGTCTCATACGGCCTTGTCTTCCCCATACACTGAGCCACCCTCCTTCCGCCCCTTCCTCCTTCCTCCTCTCCTCACCCCTTGCCTCCTATCCCCTGAAGGCCTGTTGTTCCCCCGCGAAGCCTCTTACCTGCTGAGAATCTGTGGCTGCCTGTTAAGAGTTACGTGATACCGTGTCGTGCCACCTGCCCGTGTGTGTGTGTGTGTGTGTGTGTGTGTGTGTGTGTGTGTGTGTGTGTGTTGATATTGTCTTTTGAAATTGCGATTATTACTTTTTTGTGTGTTTGAGGCTCATCCACGCCACCATCACCCACCACAACTCCACCACCATCACCACCACGACCCTCCCCCCCCCCATTACTCTACCACACCACTACCACGCCACCATTACTCCACCACCACGCCAACACACACACGCCAACACACACACACACACACACACACACGCCACTTTCTCCCGGCCTAACAGTACCGTCCTCTCGGGTTCTCACACGGCTCGGGTTGTCTGTCGGCGGCGGAGGGTGTCGGGGAGGCGAGGGGGGGGGGGAATAGGGGGGGTTGCGAAGTGCCCCCCTCACCCCCATATCTCTCTCTCTCTCTCTCTCTCTCTCTCTCTCTCTCTCTCTCTCTCTCTCTCTCTCTCTCTCTCTCTCGATGCCACACCCACATCTCGTTCCTGTTGCTGTTCCTGTTGCCGAATGAGATGAATGAGTGATTAAGTGCGTGAATGAGTGAGCCAGTGAGTTCATGAGTGGGTGTGTGAGATGTTGAGTGACCGACCGAGTGAGTGAGTAGGGTTGTGAGTGTGATTAATGTGATTGTGAGTGAGTAGGTGTGTGAGTGTGATTAATGTGCGAGTGAGTGAGGGTATGAGTGAGTGAGTGTATGTGTGTGTGTGTGTAGGTGTGTGAGTGTGAAAGCGATGAATGAATGAATGTGAGTGAATGAGCTATGCAGTCTTCCTGAAAAGTGTTTTGTAATATTTCATTCGCTGGACGAAGCGCTGGAGTAAGAGAGGAGGAGGTTGAAGCAAGAGGCGTATTTTCTTTTACTATCATCTACCATTTTACGCAAGTTTAAATCACCGTTTCGTTATTTTCAAGAGCGCTCTGCATACACCAGCATATTCATTGCTTTACACGTTTTGCTTATAGTAACAGGTTTCAAAGCCTTTTACGTATCCAATCCGTGTTCTCATGGAAAAAAAAGTTATATTTAAATTACGCGAAATGTACTTCATGCGACCTCTTAAAAAATGCAACCCTCTCGTAAACCCAGAATTGTCTCGTTCCAACGTTTACCTAACCTTTCATATATATTCAAGGGTCATATTAATCCTTTATCAACTCTGGGGCGTGGCAGACGAGGCAGCGACATGGGGGGAGGGGGGGGGGGGGGGAGACACGTGTGCGCGGCGCCTCACCTACGGGAGCCGCGGCCTCGCACGGCTCGCTTATGTGGGGGCGGCTCAGGACCTGCAGCCGTACCTTTACGCTGAGGGGCTTCGGATCAACACGAGAGCAGCGCCGACACCTGTGACTTTCATAACCAGGACAGGTGCAACGGTACATGTCAAGGAGCTCAGAAATATTAGAAAAGCATTTCATCCGCGGCGCTAAGTATCGTCACTGCACGCACAAACACTACACAATGAGCTTTGAATCATGAGAAGCCTTAAAGAATTAATATTTGCACAAGCGTAATACTACCTAATGAGTGCAGTCGTGAGGGCATGTGATAAGCTCTGAATCCCGAGAAGCTTAGTTCATCTGAGGCCTTTACTGATCATACTACACTCGTGATGTTCCAAGCTCTACATTATGGCAATCTTTATGTATTTTCAGTCCGCCATCACCACTATTCTCGTTGTGGTACATGAAGAATAACAAATAATGGGAAACCCAGCAATTCGAGCCGCATGACTTATTACTACTACGGCAGGTGTAACGCTAGAACGCTGAACCATGGGAAACATCATTTACCTTTTGGCTTTCATTACCGGTGGCTCAGGTGTAGAGTATCGCAGCGGCAGGAGCTGTAGCTACGTTATGAGAAACCCGACTCGCCTGTGATCTTAATTACTGCAGCACAGGTGTAACACAATATCACGAGCTTTGAAGCGTGAACAAAATATATACTTTCTATGAGTACTCATATCGTATTTGAAAGACATATTTGAATTTAGCATTGCGAAATAGAAGTGTGTGGATATTACAAAGAAATGTGAGCTGTAAGAGACGCATGAGAGGCAAATGAGAGATTTCAAACAACGGAAATGAAAGGCAGCAAGACCGACTCGAAGTTGATATATTAAACGAGTAAAAAGAAATGTAGACAGGAATATCTTAATGAAGAGAGATATGTATATTCAACCTCAAGTGTCTCATCTGGGGTCATTTAACATTTAGGGCCAGGGGAAGGGGTGGTGGTGGATGGTGCTGAGCGAGAAGGGGAGAATTATGGGCGTGGTAGGGGTGATAGTGGTGGTGGTGGTGGTGTTGGTTGTGGTGGTGAACTAATGGTGACGAGTTTAACAACCATCACCATCAACACCATCTTCATTACTTTTGTCATTATCGCCACCATCGCCACCTTAACTACCTCCACCTCCATCCACCCTTCCACCACGACCACCACCACCACATCTACCACACACCCATTACTATCACCACCACATCTACCACACACCATTACAACCTCCCACCACCACCACCATCACCACTACCTCCATCACCACCACATCTACCCACCACCAACACCACCACCACCACCATCATCATCCTCGCCTCCATCTACCACCTCCCCCCCCCACACCGCCCCCCCCCCCCCCACCACCACCACCGCACTATTGTTTACAGATAACGTTTCGGCTTACGCTTTGTTAGGCGAGTAAGGATCCTCCTCCTCCTCCTCCTCCTCCTCTTACTCTTCTCCCTCAGACTTCATACTGGCTGGCTGACTGGCTTCCTTTCTCTCTCTCTCTCTCTCTCTCTCTCTCTCTCTCTCTCTCTCTCTCTCTCTCTCTCTCTCTCTCTCTCTCTCCTTCTACGTACAACAATGAAAAAAATCCTCACACACACACACACACACACACACACACACACACACACACACACACACACACACACACACACCTCCCGTCACTTCCTTCCTTCCTTCCTTCCTTCCCTTACCTCCCTCCCTCCCTCCTTTTTTTCAAGTCTTCCTCCCTATCTCCCTCCCACACCAACCACCCTTCCCTTAGGTCCTCCTCCTTCTCCTCCTCCCCACGTGCTGTTCCTCCTCCCTCTCCTCCTCCTCCTTCCTCTTCCTATTTTCCCTTCCCATAACCCTCCCTCAGTCGACCCCACACCCAACCACCCTTTCCTTACTTCACTATCCCCCTTTCTCCTGCTCACCCTCCCTCCTCCCCTTCCCCTTTCCCCCTTCCCCCCTGCTCTTCGGCGCCCCGCTTCCCACTGGTGTCACGTTGCACGCATCACGTTCACGTTCCCGGCGGGCAACTCCGTTTCTGGTCCATCTGCCTCGCCCGCCGGTAAGTTGACACCCCCGCGAGGGCCGGGCCAGACCGAGGTGCCAAGAGAGGCCAACCTGGGCGGGGCCGTGCGAGGAGGAGGAGGAGGAGGAGGAGGAGAAGGAGGAGGAGGAGGAGGAGGAGGGTGATAGAGAGGATGGGGCGAGAGTAGAGAAAGACAGGAGCGAAAGAGGAGAGCAGGCGATAAGGAAGAGGAAAAGAAAGAGAAAAAACATGGAAACTTGGAAGAGCAGACAACCGTTGGCTTATAAGGACGCTGCCTGCTTTGGTTAGTGATGTCATCCCTTCGTCAGGCAGCACAGATGACTGCATGGAATAGCATTATGAGGAAGGATTAACGAATGGTGAGAATAAAGAGTTGAGTAGAGACGGAAGGGGGATGAGCAATGAAAAAAAGGAGAGAAAAAGAATATGTCACAAACGGAAACTATGAAGATAAGTCGAATATTTAGGAGAAAGAAGCAAAGGATGAAGGAAAAAAAAGGAGAAAGAAACGGAAGAGAGAGAAAACTGGGATGGTGAAACGAAAGAAGGATGGAAAGAAGGAAAACGGAACCCGAAAATGAAAAAAAATATAGAAACAAAAAGAAAGGAAGGGAACAAAACATGGATGGATGAATGAAAGGAGAATGGAGTAGCGGGAAGGAAAGACGAGAAGGAAGAAAAGGGATACACTCACCGAAGAAGAATGGAAGATAAAAAAAAAATAACAAAATGAAGAATGATAAAAACCGTGAAAAAAGAAAGGAAAAAACAGTAGAAAAGAAAGGAGGATAGTGAATAAAAGGGAAAAGAAAGGAGGGAAAGGAAAGTGAAGAAGAGAGAGGAGAGGAAAGGAGAGGAATCAAAAAGAAGAAATATAAATGAAATAAAATGAAAAGGAAAGGATCGGAGAAAAGTAATGTGAGAAAAAGAAAGCAAAAGAAATGTAAGAAAAAGAAAATAAAGGGAAGGGATGGACGGAAAGAATGGAAGGAAGGAAGGAAGGAAGAGAGGAAGAAAGGACGAACGTAATTAAGGAAAGAAGAGAGACAGAAAGGAATGAAGGAAGGAAGCAAGGAAGGAAGAGAGGAGGAAGAAAGTAAGTAAGTAAGAAAGGAAGGAAGGAAGACAAGCAGAAAGGAATAATGGAAGGAAGGAAGCAAGGAAGGAAGAGAGAATAAAAGGAAGGAAGTAAGGAAGGAAGGAAGAGGAAGGAAGGAAGGAAGGAAGGATTAAAGGAACTAAGGAAGGAAGGGAGGAAGAAATAAAGGAACTAAAGAGGAAAAGAATAGGGGAAGGAAGGAAGGAAGGAAGGACGAAAGGAACTAAGGAGGGAAAGAATATAGGAAGGAAGGAACAAAGGAAGGAAGGAAGGAGGGAAGGAAAACATGAAGAGCGGTGCACGCCAGCCAAGCCCAAGAGTGAATCAGCTGGCGTAGTGAGGGCGCCGCCACCTAGCGAAGAGAAACTTAATCGCATCGTGTTGCAAAGATCGTTTTTAGCCGTTACGAGCACTTCAGCCCTTCAGGAAACTATTATTAATATTATTACTACTACTACTACTACTACTACTGTTACTACTACTACTACTTGACACAGCAACTTCCCTACACACACACACACACACACACACACACTGAAAACTAACTTGAGGGATAAAAAAAACAGGTAAACGGGAACCACGAATGAATGCCTCTCTCTCTCTCTCTCTCTCTCTCTCTCTCTCTCTCTCTCTCTCTCTCTCTCTCTCTCTCTTACAACTGCCCATTTTCTTTTTTTTTATTCTCTTTAGCCTCTTCTCCTCTTCCCTGAACTTCCTCACTACATTCCTTTCTCTCTCTCTTCTTATTCCTCTTATCCTACCATTTATCATCTCTTCTTTCACTTCCTTTCCTTCCTTATCTTCTCCTCTTCTTATTTCAACACCTCAAACTCTCCTTCCTCTAACTCCTTTTCCCTCTACGACTCTCCCTAAACTCTTCTTCTCTGTTTTACTTTCCCTTCTTCCTCCCTTTCTTCCCTCACTGTATCCTCCTCTTCCTCCAAACTAACCATTCTTCTCCAACCGCACATCTCCCTCCTGCTTCACCACTTTCTCACTCCCTTCCCTCCTCCCTCCCTCTCTCCTTCCTTGTATCCTCTTCCCCTTCTCTTCTTCCTTCTATCCAGGCTCCCTGCTTCTCCTCTTCCGCCTCTCCCTTCTCCCTCCTTCCTCAGTGCTGCAAGGAGTGTCTCAAATATCGTGGGAGTTCATTTTTGCTCCTCACCGCCTCAAGCTTTTTACAGATGCACGGGAGATATGAATGGGGGAAGGAGAGAGAGAGAGAGAGAGAGAGAGAGAGAGAGAGAGAGAGAGAGAGAGAGAGAGAGAGAGAGAGAGAGAGAGAGAGACAACAGCAGCAACAGCAACAACAACAGAAACAACAACAACAATAATAATAATAATAATAATAATAATAATAATAATAATAATAATAATAATAATAACACTAATAGAAAAAATATTCGCACCGCAACATACACTAGTTTTATTTCTTAATATGTTCCAAATTTATAAAGCATAGCCACTTCTGAAGACCAGAGAGAAAAAAAATGCATTATAAGATGACATCACACGGGCAGTGGAATCGAAACGGAAGACGAGTATACACAGAGCTTGGGACAGTTTACCTTCAGTACCCGCGGCCAGGCCAGGGGTATGCGGCGCCTAATGGACGGTGTGCACAGGGCCCACTGTTAATACCCAGGTGCGCTGCGGGTAGGTGAAACATGACCCAGACGCCCAAACAGCCAGACAGACACATATAGAGAAGCAGTTCACTTTACCAAGGCTGCAAGCTGCTAAGATCAGTCTAGCCGGCCGGTCAGTTAATCAGTCAAGTGGGTAACTCTGACAGGCATTCATAAATTAAGCAAACTATAGTCTATTAATTTTTTTTACCGAAGAGAAAATATACTTGCCGGCAGAGCTGCCCTTTTCCACGAAAAGTTTCCTGCTAACGGATTGCTTGAATAGCTATACAATGTCCGAATACTTTTTTGCTTTTAATTAAACCATTACCAAGTAACGTGAATCAGTTTTTATCTAGTAACTCATGTCTCTCCCTCACTTGTGTTATATCAATTGGAAATGATAACGAGCAAGTATTATGAAGTCACATGCTTGTAAGGGTTAAGTCTCAGTTTGTTTACATCAGTCACCCAACTCAGCAACAAATGCATTTCTTTGGACACGCACTTCTTCATACATATTTTTTTCACATAGGCCCTATTTTAACAGATTGAGACTAGTCATACTAAAAACAAGAAGAAAAAAAAACATGTAATTATGAACTTTTCAAATCCATAATCAATTAGGTGAATGCATGAGTATATGCGTTGTAGGAGTAGGCTATGCAGTATACCTATTGTGTTGATTACAATACATCAGATATGCTATACATTGATGGTATTTTCCCCAGTTTGCAATCATAAAACTAATGAATATTACAAGTCATGTGAAAAATACATAAGACGCCTGCATCCCAACACACACTCGTGTTGTTGTCCTGGGCGACGGATGACAACAAGTCGAGACTTAGGGATTACCATCAAATTACTTCATAATCTCTTTACGCGTTATCATTTTTAACTGAGAAAACATATTTTGGATGGAGAGACTTGAGTCAGTAAATAAGGGATGGTTCACATTACCTGGTAATTATTTCAAATAAAATGATGTATGTGGACATCATATATTCAACCATTCAGTTAGCAGCAAAATTTCCATGGAAAAAGAGCGGGTGAGTGCATTTTCGCCTCGATAAAAAAAAAGGACTATAATCAGTAAGTGCATCAGTCTACATAGTTCAGTAGGTTCAGTGAGCTGGTCCAGTCAGGTAACACACACACACACACACACACACACACACACACACACACAACTCTTGGGTGACATTATCGCCTTCGGTGTGTAAGCCTATACTCAGCCCCACCCCACTTTCACCCGCCTCGCCCCGGCCACAGCCACACCCGCCTGTCACACACACACACACACACACACACACATGCCACACACCACGATAAGACTGACTAATCAAATAAACACCACTTGGAAAAAAAAGTCAGATCAAACGCCATGATTATAAATTCTCGTGCAAATTATATTATCAACCAAAGTTTACTCCCCTTTCCCTCTCCTTCCCCTGCCACTACCCACTCTTCCCCTCCCCCTGCCTCCATCTCCTCCCCCCCACCTTCCTATCTCCATCCACTCCTCATTTTTCACCGGTTTCCATCTTACTCCACATCCACTCCGTCTTCTGCCTCCACCCACCAATCCTTAACTAGCCTCACACACCCTCCTCCATCCCTCCATCTCTCTCTCTCCATTTTTCCCTCCTCCCACTCCCTGTGCAGGTGAGTCGGCCGTGCGCACCTGTGGCTCTCTGCTTTACGAGACATTTATTATGGTTCCCCCTTCACCTACCTTCCCTCCACCTCCCCTCCTTTTCTGCCCCGCCTCCCCCCCGGCGACCCTCCTCTCCATACTATATTACCGGGAAGTCAAACTGACGATTACGATAAATGTCACCTCTCTCTCTCTCTCTCTCTCTCTCTCTCTCTGATGCCAAGATGGAAATTAGCCTACTATAGTTAAAGAAAAATAGGTATTAGGTAATGTAAAGGCGAGTGAACGAGTATCAATCCTGTATTACATCACTGATACCCAATGGCTTATCTTTACAATGCCTAATACCTATTGTCCGCTAAACTACAGTAGGCTAATTCCCGGGCACCAAACAACAACACACTGATCCTGTCCTGTTCCTTCTCCAACTGTCTTGTTTTATATGTTTATCTATATCAAATGACGCCAAGGTAATGAACAACAACATAAATACCAACAATACCTAATTAATCACGCGGCGAATGTGGGTCCAGTACGCTATCACTTCGGCCACCGCCTACCCTGTTTATCTATCTTAATATGACGACAAGATAATGAACAACAACGTAAATTTCAACAATAATAATTAATCACACACTCACCCTATCCTGTTCCTTCTCCAACCGTCTTGTTTCATATGTTTATCTATCTCAATATGACGCCAAGATAATGAACAACAACGTAAATTTCAACAATAATAATCAATCACACACTCACCCTGCCCGTCATCCCCGCTGCTGTTGCCTCTACGTGCTCCTTCCCCACCTTGTCTTGTTTTATGTGGATTTTCTCGTCGTTTGCCGCACCGTCACGCCGATAACCGAGCACTGCCAAGGTCACCAGTCGTCCCTTCATCGTCCCGCGCACGCACACGCCCCGGATCACTTTCCCCGCGCCGATTATCACTGATTAAAAAAGGTCACTCGGACACCACGGACAAGTCTCCCCGCCACCCCCGCCGTTGTAGGAATTACCTCGCAGCCGCAAATTAACTCGCAGAAAGAGGTCCAGCTTGCTTACTTGTTCCATATTTCTCTCACCGCCATCCTTTACTTGTCCTGTTTCGGCTCCAGTACATGGCACAAACAGTAAATAAACACTTTTAATCAAGAGAAGGCATTAAAACAAGCGAGTAGGGCAGATTTTAAAAAGAACTACCCCAAGTTGATGTTCACGCAGTTCTTGCTTGTTTGGTATGTTGATCTGGTGGTTTTTTTTTTTTTTTGCCGGCAATATCAACCAACATAATGATCACAAGTGGACAAACTAGAACAAAACCAAGCAAATTGAAGTTTTCCTGCTGTGTATACCTTAGTGCGCATGCGTGGTGGACATCAGAGCAACTTATTTCTGCGAGGAGGTATTTTTCGCGACACCGCCTCTCGTGTCGCCCTGGCAGGGTTTGTTTACTTCCGACTTTTTAACGGGGACTAAATAATTTGTAGCCCTACCCTCTGCCATACCCTCTCTAGTCTTTTCCATCGACTGCTTTTAAGGTGTGTCGTCTTTTGGAAGAGAGAAAACTTTGAAACAAAATAGCGCCTGCAGACGATAGTGATTTTATTAAGAAATTCAAAGAGATGGAGAGCCCAACTAATCATTTTCGTTCCATATTCGTGCCTCAGATCCGCCCATCATAAAAACCAGGGTTCATTATGTGTCCGATAAATCATAAATGTGCTCGGTGTAAATTTTCACAAAGGGAATTCATGTGCTGGGTTCCTAGGAGGCTATTTACGCTGCAGCCCCCGCCGAGCCGCTGCTGCTGCTGCTGCTGATGATGATGATGATGATGAAGATGGCGATGCGGGTTCAAGCACTTGGCTGTTGCGACGGTCCACCTTCTTCATATTTTGCGCTTTTTTTTCCTCATTATATCCACGAACTGCTTTATATTTTCCTACTGTATTTCTCCTTTATGATTATATTTTCTTTGACGTTTTTTTATTGTGTGTGTGTGTGTGTGTGTGTGTGAGAGAGAGAGAGAGAGAGAGAGAGAGAGAGAGAGAGAGCTGGTTTCATCCTTTTTTTTCCCTAGTCTATATGATATTACTCATTACTTTGGCTTAGTTGTTCATATTCTGTCCCTGCCGCTGTGCCCGCCGCGGCTGTGTTGCGTAAAGCGCGAGGAAAGTACGATACAGCTGCTTCAAAGGGAAATTTTATCTTCTTTGATGTAAGCGATGTTTATGTGTGTGTGTGTGAGAGAGAGAGAGAGAGAGAGAGAGAGAGAGAGAGAGAGAGAGAGAGAGAGAGAGAGAGAGAGTAATAAACCCAGAACAGCCAAAAAAAAATGACCACAGATGTCAAACTTTTGCATGAACATTAACTCTCTATATAAAAACAACAAATGAAAGGCATCATTTTAAAGGAAAGATAAAAGGAAGGAATTAAGGATTGAAGGAAGGGAAGAAATGAATGAATGAAGAAAGGAAGGAAAAAAAAACATTACCCTAATCGCGTAAAAAAAATATGGCAGACAACATTACGAAGCAAGAAGGGAAGGAAGGAAGGAATGAAGGAAGGAAGGAAGGAATGTCAAAACGTTAACCTCCCCAAAAATATGGCAGACAGTATTATGAAGAGAGGAAAGGAGGAGGAAGAAAGGAAAAATGATAGAATGAACGAAGGAACACTAACCTCTAAAAACCAACATCTTTAGGAAGGAACGAAGGAACACTAACCTCTAAAAACCGACATCTTCAGGAAAGAAGGAAAGAAATACAGATTAAGAAGCAAGAGATCGCGGCCCCAAATCTCTCATTACCCTGCATTAGGACACACGTTTCTGGCTTCCTCCTCCACAGAACTGTCGATGCTCCACAAACAGGTGCCGTAAATCTAGCCAGTGTAGAATCTCGCCCTCACTATTAATACCAGATAGTTGATGAAGGGCAAAAGAGGAGGAGGAGGTAGGGAAGTAAAGAAGCAAGTTGTGCCAAGGCGAGAATGAAGAGAAGAAGGAGAAGGAGGAGAAAGAGGAGGTGGAGGAAGAGGAGGAGGAGGAGGAGGAGGAGGAGGGAAGGGTATTAGTTGCGTTTGAACGCGTCTAGCAAGCAGCTTTTTGGGTACATTTCGTCACTTAACTATTTCGAGATTTTGCTTGACGCTTCTCTCTCTCTCTCTCTCTCTCTCTCTCTCTCTCTCTCTCTCTCTCTCTCTCTCTCTCTCTCTCTCTATCACGTGAGTTTTTGGCCGCACCTGCCTCGCCTGCATACCTCCTTGAGTAGACATAAGTATTTACTATAGAATATTAGCATTAATGAAGGATATTAAGGTCGCCGAATATCATAATAGCGAAACTAATGATGGCAATAATAGGTCGTTTGTTTCCTTCGGCAGACAGCTAAAAAGATGAAAGAGCAAATTTGAAGAAGGCTAGATGGAGGAGATTAGATGACAAGGGCGAAGTGAAAGAAGAGGGCTCGATGGTATAACTTTAAAGATGAAGGCCAAGAAGTCGAAACAGTTTAAAATTTACAGATGAAAACTCTTACTTGGGAAAACTATAAATATCCATGACGAATATAGATAAAAGAGACAGAACAAGCAGGATTCCTTGGCTAAATTAGAACACCGTATTTATAAAAGATAATAAAATAGATGAACAAGTACTTTTTTTTTTACAACAAAGGAGACAGTTCAAGGGCACACAAAAAAGGAAACAATAATAATAAAAGCCCGCTACTCACTGCTCCTATTGATAATGTATGGCTATATTTACTAACAAGAGACATGAATGTGAATATAATGTCATGACAAACACTAATAAAGGTAAGCTGTGTTTCTAGTGTTTTTTTAGTATTTTTGATTGTTTTACCGTGAGATTTTTTCACACACACACACGCACAAAAAGTTAATCACATGAAAGTGGTAAAGTGTAGAAAATTATGACTCTGAGCTGCAGGAAATATAAAAAATGAAAGACGGGCAAATTAAACAGAAAACTGCTCAAATATAGACAGGATAGACAGAAAACTGCTCAAACATAGACAGGATAGACAGAAAACTGCTCAAATATAGACAGGATAGACAGAAAACTGCTCAAATATAGACAGGATAGACAGAAAACTGCTCAAATATAGACAGGATAGACAGAAAACTGCTCAAATATAGACAGGATAGACAGAAAACTGCTCAAATATAGACAGGATAGACAGAAAACTGCTCAAATATAGACAGGATAGACAGAAAAAAGTCGGGTGGATTCACGGCAATAAAAGAGGAAAAATACCGTAAAAACGAAAAAAAAAAAAAAGAGCAAACAAACGTTCTTCACCGTACACCTCACACCTTTCACCGCACACGCGCAAGAGAGAGAGAAAAAAAACGTATATAACAAAGAATGAACATAAAACATAAGAAAAAAAACAAAAATTAACACGATGCACTAAAAAACAAAACAAGAATAATCAATAAATCAATCAATGGGGCATACGCTGGGGTGCGCGTCGCCTCGCCTACCCTACGACGCCGAGACCGGGGATCTATCTCTCTGGGCAAGTCTCCATGCATACCCCCCTCCCCCCCCACCTCCTGGCAGGATCTATCGACTTCCTCAAGACACGAACTATGGGGGCGTCCCCTTGGCATCTGGGTAACGTGCCACACGTCTATATAACCGGAGTTGGCGTTGACGGACTATGCAGGTGATAAACTCTAAAATAAACACGTATATGACAAAAAAACCTAATACTACAAATTAATAGATGGCCCATGCAAGAACTAGCCCCGTTTAAGAGACGGACAAAACTGATGGTCGGTGGAGCAGAAACAGAGGGACAGACTGGGTGTGTCAGGCGGCGTGAGGCGTGACTGACTGGGGGCCATTAGCATGTAAAAGTGGACGACCATGATGGGCGGCGGCTGAATGCTCGGGGACGGCGATAATGTGTCCAGTGATTACGTGCGTGTTGTTGTTGTTGTTGCTGTTGTTGTTGTTGTGGTGGTGGTGGTGGAGGTTATTGTTGTTGTTGTTGCTGTTGTTGTTGTTGTGGTGGTGGTGGTGGAGGTTATTGTTGTTGTTGTTGTTGTTGTTGTTGTAGTAGTAGTAGTAGCAGCAGTAGTAGTAGTGGTAGTAATAGTAATACTTTTAGTAAAAGTCATTATTATTTACATTATCGTTAATCTTATTCTTATTCTTATCCATATTTGTTAATATTGTTTTCATCATCATCATCATCATCATCATCATCAATATTACAGCCACCATGAGGAGAAAAATCAGAAAAAATAATACAGGAGTCCAAATCAGCATCCTCATCACTTCACGCGTACACGTTCTGTGCGTTCATGAAAGTCAGTAAACATAAATAAGTCACATTTTCCACACTTACAACACTTCCGGCAAGGGGGAGCAAGCGGACGTGAGAATATGCAGCTTGCTCATTCTTCTTAACCTTTTTACCAAACCAAGGAGACGATACTTTTAACGTGTCCCCTTGAACACTGGGCTGGAGGAGCGAAACAATAATGTATCACAGCCTTTGTCCATCTGTCAGGAAGTGTGCTGTAAAGCTTTTGATACATATGTTTGTGTGTGTCCCATGTTCACTGTGTAGGTTACGGCGCGATGTAAAAATGATGTGAACTGTCTTTCAGGTCTAGTCATTTTTTCGGTTTCGATTCTATAAGAAGTTCGTGTTTGTGGTTTCGAATACATTTGAATTTGGGGGAGAACCCATCAGATATTCGACCTTTTACCGAGGGAAAAAGCGATGAGGCGTGAGACGGACACTTGAACAAATATAATATAAAGAAAGCAGAGCAAAGTGAGATTTATACAAAGAAGTTTAGAATGTGGGTGGGTGTTTATGAGTTTGCATATATGTGTGTGTGTGTGTGTGTGTGTGTGTGTGTGTGTGTGTGTGTGTGTGTGTGTGTGTGTGTGTGTGTGTGTGTGTGTGTGTGTGTGTGTGTGTGTGTGTGTGTGTGTGTGTGTGTGTGTGTGTGTGTGTAGACTGATGAGATTAAACACTTCCCTAAAAATATATATCGGCTTCCCTTGATGATAATTATTAAACTCATTAGCGTGGCAAATAATGTTATGATGATTGACGGTAATGTTAATTAATTGTGTTGGCGGGTCGAGGATGGGCGGCGGCGGTAATGACGTGCAGCGAGCCAGCGGTAATTAGGAGTGATCGACCAGGGCCTCAGGTTGCATCAGAGCAAAGATTTATTTGTCATTCCACTGGTGATGGCTTATTGTTGTTGCTGTTATTGTTCTTGCTATTACTTTTATTACTACTGCTGCAACTACTTCTACCACCCGTATTACTACAACTACTATTACTACTACTGCTACTACTACTACTACTACTGATGCTGCCGAATAATCGCAGTCTAATTAGTATATAAAAAAATGTATTATAGCCAAAGTGTGTGTGTGTGTGTGTGTGTGTGTGTGTGTGTGTGTGTGTGTGTGTGTGTGTGTGTGTGTCCGTGCGCGCGCAAGCCAAGAGCCATCAGATAAGTTTCAATGTTCTAGGGGGGCTTAGGGAGGGTCAGGGTGGGGCGGGGACAGCAAACAGAGTAGGCGTGTGATCTCGTGACTTTGTGAGAGTATGTGCATGGGCGTGGCGTGGGCGTGGCGTGGGCGTGGCGTGGGCGTGATGAGAGAGAGAGAGAGAGAGAGAGAGAGAGAGAGAGAGAGAGAGAGAGAGAGAGAGAGAGAGAGAGAGAACATTGTAACACAGTGATTCATCTTAGTATTTGTCATTGGTCCTCCTCCTCCGCCTCCTCCTCCTCCTCCTCTTACTCCTCCTCTACAAAACAGACAAAGAAAACGAAAACATGTCACTTTCTCCCGGTGTGACTGATGATGATGATGATGATGATGAGTCGTCTGTCTGTCTGTCTATGCCGCAGAAATATACTTAACCGAACCCTTCCTTTCTTTTCCTTTTGTTCCTCTTTTTGTGGTCTTTTTTTTCTATTTGGTTTTATTTTTATCTTCCTCTGTTTTTCTCATCTTTTTCTTTCTTTTACAATACTTTCATCTTTTTCGTCTTCTTAAGGAGCTATTAATCTGAAGATCCACGGAAAATTTGCCCAATGTAATAGCCCCTTAACTCTTCCCCTGCTCCTCCTCCTCCTGCTCCTCCTCCTCCTCCTCCTTCTCCTCCTCCTCCCGGTCTTCACACTGATTGGGTCTTCCCTTCAGTTAAAATATTACATCTTTCCTTCATATTTATCGTCATGAATATTCCACATTTTAGGGTAGACTTACACCTCCCCACGCTTATCTCCAACTCCACACACTATAAAAGCGTCCACCCCACTCCACACCCCTCTCAAGTCTTCACCCCACTCCCTCCCTCCCATCTCTCATCTTGCCTCAGAATGCGTGCCCACGTCCATTAATGTAGTCAATCCATATCAATGATTTACCTTCGTTGGCCTCTCAGTATAGAGCACGTCAGCACTCAGCACGTCTAACAGCCTCTTTTTTTCCACAGACAGCGGCGGGGGGTCCAGCAGCGGGGGCACGGGGCTGGTGCTGTGCTCTTGGTGCGGGCGTGTGTGTGGGGGCGGCGGCCACCGCGGGGGCAGCGCCTTCCAGCTCTCCACCACCAGCGGGGAGCTTCATTTCTGCTCCGAAGTCTGTTTTACTCAATGTCGACGCGCCTCCTTCAAGAAGAGCAAAGTGTGTGACTGGTGCCGCCACGTGAGGCCCACCGTCACCTACGTCGACTTCACCGACGGAGATCACCAGTTGCAGTTCTGTAGGTGAGCAGGCTGAGAAGGGCGCAGAGAGGAATGGAGAGAAAAAAAAATGAGTATAGCATTGAGAGAGGAGGCCATCATGGAAGCATATTGGCTAAGGAACAATCAATGTTTTATTTTTGTTTACATACTGGTTTATAGCGCCGTTAGGCTTTCTTGAGAGGCCTGGTGGTCGGCCCCAGCCCGTTGTGGCGCAGGGAAGTGTTTATAGTGGCGCCATCTTATCAAGGCTCATGCTGTCCCCCTGGAGCTCGTTCTTGATTTACTTGGACGGTTTCCTCTAGAGTCCGGGTTGTTGGGTGGTCTTCAGGACAGCATGTGGGTAATCTTAGGCCACTCGGCGGTGACTGAAAAATCCCAGGTGGTAGCGGCGGATTCGAACCCGCGTCGTCCATCACGCAGTGAATGCGGGGCCCGAACGCTAAGCGCTCAGCCACCGCTCATGCAGCCTTTCCTTTGCAGTTGTGATATTAGTTGATGATGATGAGGATAATGATGGTAATGGGGATACTGTTTAGAGTGCAGATGATGGTAGAATTGTGGCGGCGGTGGTGAATGGTGAGCTTAGTGGTGATGGCCGTGGTGATGATAATGGTGACGGTGTTTGGAGCCCAGGTGGTGATAGAATTATGTCGGTTGTGGTGTTGTGGTGATGGCGGTAATGGTGATGATTATTCTGTGTGACGAGTGTATGGGAGCGCAAACGACATCAAGGCCTCGTATTCAGTTAGACATTCAGGTGCAGCATCCAAGTTTATGTCCTCGTTTATGCAATGTTATGAGAGTAAACGTTTCCTAGTGTCTCCTAAACCTTTGCAAGAGCTCGACATGTTTAGTAGACACGTATGATGAAAAATATGACCCCCAAAACAAGTTATAAAAGTGATCATTTGTTGCTATTAAGATAAAGCAGAAAATGAATCTGTAAATGCCTGGCTAGTTGTTGGCGAAGAGGAAGAGGAGGAGGAAGAGGAGAAGGAGGAAGAGGAGGAAGCACATGAGAAAGGGAAGCCATGTCACGTCAGGAACAGTTCATTAGGTTACCTTTGGTCTCGTTCCTTACGTAGCGATTATTGCTTGTTTGGTGCTGAGGGCTGCGTGGTGATGTTATTCTTGTCATTATCAGTACCGGTAACAGCAGCAGTAACACAATGATTTTTATATTAGGACCTAAAGTATTACAAATTTCAACGTCGTGTTTGATCATTAGTTGATATAAAGATAAAGAAGAAAAATGAATCTGTAAAGGCCTGGCTAGATGTTGGCGAGGAGGAGGAGGAGGCACATGAGAAATATACAAATACACTCCTGTTTATTTGTACTTTTTACTCGTTGTTTCCACATGTATTACTTTGAACGGCACTTTGCTCAACAGGGAGAGTGTGACCAATAACGGAGCGACGCAAAACTGTATGTAGTCAGATATACGGAAAGAATCGTCTGGAGCCCTTAACTCTTGATGGAAAGAGAGCTCGAGGAGTCAAATGTAATCTTTCACAATGGAGATGAGGCTGCAATTTTAAGGCTTTAACAAAGAATAAAGCAACAATAAATGTGCTCGTAGTTGTCGTAGAATTAGTGGTAGTAATGGTATTGTTAACGTGTCAGCTGTTGTTGAATTATAACTGGTAATGGTGACTTTAATATTTCAGCCGTCGTAGAGTTATAACTAGTAATGGTATTGTTAAGGATGGTGTTGTCAGAGCACTTGTAACAAAAGCGACAACAGCAGAAAGAGAAGCAGCAACAGCACTCACGTTCGCTGCCGTAATGACAATAGCAGTGAAGTTAAAAGTTAAGAGTAGGTTAACGGGTGACGGCAAGCGCCTGCAACAAGAGCACCAGGAACAAGCAGCGATGAAAACAGGAAGCAACAAACACAATAATGTACGCAGGTGGCGGTGACAGTGCGCCTCGTGTTTTTCATTTTTTTATTATCCCGGGAAGCTCAAGTCAGAGCCAGACACCGAACACCCTGGCTCCCCGGAGGTCATTACCAGTTGCTCATTTGTAGGTTTAATTGAATATGTAAACCAAGACGCCCTCGTCCGATTTTAATTATTTTGATTCAGGGCTTCACTCGCTTTCTGTTGCAATTAGAAAAGCGTACTTTATTAATGTCGACTTCTCGTGTTTCGTAGCGGCGGGAGGCTAGGCAACAACACCGGCGGGATCGAGAGGGAAAAATAGGGCGCCTCATCTGAGCAGGGAGGCGAAGATTAACACCGCACGGAGAACGGCGAAGAGAAAATGGAAAAGGATTACGGAACAGGAAACGGAGAATAGTTAAATATGAAGCTATGAACATTGAACCGGAAAATATGACAGAACAACGGACAGAGAACGGGAAAATGATTCAAAGATACAAACAAGAAGATAAATAAGAAAATGGGAAAGGATTACGGAACAGGGAAAGAGAATAGTTAAGTATGGAGCTACGAACATTGAACAGGAAACTGGAACAACGAACAGAGAACGGGAAAGAGATAGAAAGTTACAAACAAAAAGATTAATATTACAACAGCGAAGAGAAAATGGGAAAGTATTACGGGACAGAAAACGAAGAATAGTTAAATATTGAACCGGAAAATATGACAGAACAACTTACAGAAAACGGGAAAATTATAGAAAGTTACAAACAAGAAGATGAATAATACAACGGCGAAGAGAAAATGGGAAAGTATTACGGGACAGAAAACGAAGAATAGTTAAATATTGAACCGGAAAATATGACAGAACAACTAACAGAAAACGGGAAAATTATAGAAAGTTACAAACAAGAAGATGAATAATACAACGGCGAAGAGAAAATGGGAAAGTATTACGGGACAGGGTCAGAGAATCCATAGACATCACAGAGATACGAGCAGAAGTCCGGAAAAATACGACAGAACAACGAACAGAGAACGGAAAATAATAGAAAGTTACGGATTAGAAGTGGAAGAATATCACAACTACGAACAGAAAATGGAAAGTATTACAGAAAACGGAACAGAGAAGGGGTATATATGGAGATACGAGCAGAGAACGAGAAATAATACAAAGTTACGAACAAGAAGCTGAAAAATATTACAACAACGAACAGAAAATGGGAAAGTATTACAGAAAACGGAACAGAGAAGGGGTATATATGGAGATACGAGCAGAGAACGAGAAATAATACAAAGTTACGAACAAGAAGCTTAAAAATATTACAACAACGAACAGAAAATGGGAAAGTATTACAGAAAACGGAACAGAGAAGGGGTATGTATGGAGATACGAGCAGAGAACGAGAAATAATACAAAGTTACGAACAAGAAGCTGAAAAATATTACAACAACGAACAGAAAATGGAAATATATTACGGAGAACGGAACAGAGAATGGGTATATATGGAGATACGAGCAGAGAACGAGAAATAATACAAAGTCACGAACAAGAAGCTGAAAAATATTACAACAACGAACAGAAAATGGGAAAGTATTACAGAAAACGGAACAGAGAAGGGGTATATATGGAGATACGAGCAGAGAACGAGAAATAATACAAAGTTACGAACAAGAAGCTGAAAAATATTACAACAACGAACAGAAAATGGGAAAATATTACGGAGAACGGAACAGAAAATGGGTATAATATATGGAGATACGAGCTGAGAACGGGAAATAATACAAAGTTACTAGTAAGACGCTGAAGGATAGTATAAGAACGAACAGAAAAATGGAAAAATATTACGGAACAAGGAACAGAAAATGGAAAAACATCAGAAAATCACAAATAGAAAACGGAAAAATCTTACAATGCATCGAACAGAGAATGGGAAAATAATAGATCACAGCGAACAGGAAACTGAAAAATATGAAGAAAAAAAAATACAAAGAGAAAGCAGATAATCATAAAACTACTGACAGGAAAATAATAAAACTGGTTACAGGAAACCGATAATATAATAAAACTACGAACAAGAAACGGGAAAGAATTCTAAGATACTTTATTATCTATTTTATTTGTAGCCTATTGGCCTTACCTCTCTCTCGCTTTCCTTTCTTTCTTTGCATTCTCGTAGTGTGCATCATTAACAGCGAGAGAGAGAGAGAGAGAGAGAGAGAGAGAGAGAGAGAGAGAGAGAGAGAGAGAGAGAGAGAGAGAGAGAGAGAGAATATCTATGTACGCCCTTTTTGTTTACTTTAATAGCCATGCAGCAATGAAACAAGCACGGAATGATATTTGATGCACTGTGTTTGTATGACTTTATGTGTATACGTGTTTTCCAGCACACACACACACACACACACACACACACACACACACACACACACACACACACACACACAATACAGCACAACACAAGACACTGGAAATGTAACACAACTAAGTAAAAACAAAAGCCATACGACCCTTTGAAAAACTTACACACAATCATCTCTCTACACACGACTCCCCCCTTCCTCTGCCCCTCTCCCTGACTCTCCCTTCTCCCCGCAGCGACAAGTGCCTCAACCAGTACAAGATGCAGATATTTTGCCGGGAGACGGAGGCTCACCTGCAGATGCATCCTCACCTCAACGACCTGAAGCCAGCCACGTCGAGCGGCCTCATCACGCCTGACCTGTGGCTGCGGGACTGCAATCAGACGGGCAATGATTCGGTGAGGCCCAGAGACAGGGAGAGAGAGTTAATGTGTGTGTGTTTGTGTGTGTGTGTGTGTGTGTGTGTGTGTGTAGGTATATAACTATGGAAAAGCTTGATCTGTAAAGGTGATCGCTCAAGGCAGCCACACACTCCTCCGAAAGTCTTAACGACCTCACCCAAACTCGATGATCAGACAGGGAAGAGTCGTTCTACACTGTCTTGTTTTGTCTTTTCGTTTGTGTGGTTTGTCTTTTCATTGATTGAGTTCAAGGTTCACGACACAGGCAGTAGTTATTAGCAGTAGTAGGGATAACGTAGCCAGTCTGAGTCACACTATTAGAAATGTAAAGAAGGGTCTGGGTAACGAAACCGCATCGTGTGGAACAGTTACTGGAAACTTTGAGTGTGCTGACTACTTACAACAACAGTACTGCATCAAAATAAAGATAATTACATACAAGAGTTGAAAGAAAAGCTTCAACACGTGACAAAGGACTGTTTTGAGCTTCCAATAACTGTTCTCACGATGCTGCTCTGTTATCCACACCCTTCTTTCCATTTATCTGATATTATTTCGAAAAACTAAAAATCCCACAGAGCACTGGGAAAGAAGGCCCAGAAACAATAAGAAAAGAAAACCTTGAATACCACGAATTACTATGTGAAAAATAACTACAAGCTTTGTAATACTACATTGTGTAATAATAGTATATTTTCGAATAGTATCATAACTGATATAAAAAAATGGTGGTGTTTTCGATCCTGGATAAAGTCGAAATCGAGCACAAGGTCTGGGAATGGAGAATGAATGTTGGTGCTTGACGCGTCAAGGTTAGCCTGAACAGGGACGGCACGGAGGGGCTTCTCCAGGCGGCGCTCAGATGCTTTCCAGGTCGAGCAAGGGGGAAAGGGTACGAAGGGGTGTGTTGCAGTGCACGGCGTAAGAGTGCGTTGCTGGGGTTATGGTGACCCCTTATTCGGACTTCTAGTTTTCTCTTTTTTTCTTCATTATCAACTTTACTTGTATATGTTTAAGGCAATATCAAGTTGATTTGAATCGTGTCATGATATAACTGTTTATTTTACGCTTATACATATATATATATATATATATATATATATATATATATATATATATATATATATATATATATATATATATATATATATATATATATATATATATATATATATATATATATATATATATATATCCTGCAAAAACAAAAACAACCCCCCCCAAAAAAATACAGCTGTTGCATTGTTAGATACTGAATCATTCACAATAAGCATCTAAAAAGAAATTTCAGTTCTAGTGATGTCTCCAGCATCAAGTCCTGTTGTAGCAAGAAGGGGATGAGTAATCCTGGAAAACCAGTGAAGATCTAAAGTCTATAGTTGAGGGACACCTTGTTCCCCCCCCACTGCCCTTCCTAACACTCCCTCGCCTTGCAGGACACCCAGCCGGAGAACGACGTGCAGGTGGGCTCGCCGGACTCCCCGATCCGCCCGCCCTCGCCTGCCCTCGCCTCGCCGGAGCCCTCAGAGCCCGTCAACCTCACCACCACACAGTCCTCCCGAAATGATCCTCGGGCCCCTTCACCCCCAGCCAGGGCGTCCCCGCTACCCACGCGGCAAGCCCTTACACGTGCCAGCGAGACCCGTAGCCCTGCCCCGCCCCCCACACCCCGCTACGGCCGTCCCAGGCTGCGGGACCGGCGGGACGGACCGCGAGAGACGGGACGGCCACGGACAGTGCGTTCTTCCCTGCAGGTGACGCGCACCACCCAGGCGGACGTGGAAAGGCCCGAAGAACCCGTCAGACTGCCGACCATTCGCGTGCGGCAGCTGGAGCCGCAGCAACAGGAGGCGGGCCCTGCAGGGGAGCGGGAAATAGCCCCGTCAGTGGACGTGGGTGGCGAGACCAACAGAGAGAACTCGCCTCGTCCACCCGCCCAGCCCGCAGGACTACCACTGGGTGGGCTTGCGGGCGGCCTCGGAGGGCTGCTACCCATGGTAGGCGGAGCTCCTCTGCTGCTGCCACACATGCTGCCGCCAGACCTGCCCCGCACGCCCCTGCTGCCCCACCTGCTGCTCCAACGACCGGAGCTTCTGCGTCCACCACCTATGCGTCACCCACTACTGGCCGCGCCGCAGGCACCCACCCCCCATACTCCTGCGCCCCCTACAGCCGTCCCGCCGCCTCCCCAAGGACCACCAAAAACCCTAGGGGGCTCCCTGCTACCCCCAGTGACGGTGCTCATACCGTGTCCTCTTCCCATCCCCATTCCCATCCCCATCCCCATTCCCATCCCCATCCCTTTCATTCCCCGCCCCGACGGTCCCGAGGCCCGCCCCGCCCCACAAAAAGAGCCCTCAGGGCGACCCCGTTCGGTGCCCCGCAAAGACCCAGGTCGCCCCAGCTCAGTCATTAATGGCCCCGTTGGCCCCTCCACCAGCACGGCAGTCCCAGGCTGTCCGGCTCCCGCCCAGCCTCCTCCACCCCTGCCACCGAGGTCCTCTTCTTCGCCGTCGGCTGAGGGGGGAGATCGGTGTCTGCGCCCTGACCGTGAGCGCCGCAGCATCCTGCGCTACACCTCCGACGTGTATGAAATCAACGGAGTGTTCCTTCCGAGGGACTCTGCTTGGGACTCCCCTGAGCCGCTGCAACTGCGTCGCGCCCTGGTGGGGGAGGCGGGCCCCGATGCAGCCGCCACTTACGGCCTTCATCAGGAGGAAGAATCAAAGAACCCGTCGGGAACTCCTTCCCCAGAGTCCAGCGAGGACAACAAAGAGGCACTGGTGGGCCTCACTCGGCGGAGTGAGGAAGACAGCACCGTCAGGAGGTTGCTTGGGGACGACGAAGATGATGATGATAATCACAAAGATGAAACCAAACCTGCAGACATCGCGGAGGGGGAGCGCACCAGTCCTGCCCCGGCACCTGCCCCGGCACCTGCACCCACCACAGCCCCAGCGCCGGCCAAGAAGCGCCCTCCTCCCGGTGACCACGTGCAGCCCTTACCGAAGAAGAAGCACCTGCTGGTGTGACCCCAGCTGTTCCGCCGGCAGCAAGGGGCGCCCACCCGCTGATCCCGGCAAAGTGGAAGGTTCAGCCGACGAAATGTCAGCCTGGAGCCGGGACTGCAGTTACGCTGGCCCCTACACCGCCGCGGCTGATGCCGGCAGTTAAACACGGTGATGAACTTTCCTGACGGTGACAGAGAACACGCGTCGCCGGAGCAGGTTCCTTTAGACTGAAGCCAAAGAAGTGTATCGCGGCGGACAGCCTCACGGGGCGGGGACACGGCTAGGCCGGGTTTTCTGACGAGCCGAGCTCCGCCTGGCCGCCGCCACCTGACGGTGTGCTGCAGTGTGCTGCTGCTGCTGGTGACGCTGCTGCCGCTGCTGCTGCTGTTGCTGCTGCTGCTGCTCTTGCCGCCGCCGCTGTTGCTGCTGCTGTGTTCTCTGCATTGTACGATAAGCTTCTCTGTACCATAGTGTGACGTCATAGATGTTGATGTATATACAGCGATATATTCTTACGCCGCGTGTTATATGTTTTATGTTGATATTACATATATATACATACATACATACATACTTATATATACTGTCCTGCACTATCTTTTTCACATGTACTTTTTGTAATAATCTCTCTCTCTCTCTCTCTCTCTCTCTCTCTCTCTCTCTCTCTCTCTCTCTCTCTCTCTCTCTCTCTCTCTCTCTCTCTCTCTCTCTTTCTCTTCGTTCCTAAATCATCTAGTCACAGGGGAGGGGATGGGAGGGAAAGGGAAGGGGAGGGTGGGAAGGGAAGGAAAAGAGAAAGGAGAATGGGGAGGGAAGGGAGGAAAGACTGTAGAGGAAAGAGTGAAGGGGAGGAGGGGATGGGTGGAGGGGAGGAGTAGACTGGCACAAGTAATACTGGAACCATAATACAGACACCGAGAACAAGACCAATAACAAAAGAAAAAGGAGGAAGAGGAGAAAAGAAAAGAAGAGCGACAGGAGAAGGAGGAGAAGGAGGAGTAGTAGTGAGTGATAGCTGAGAGTAAAAAGGAGACGAAGAAGAGGGAGAGAAGGTAAAAAAATGGAGGATGAGAAGGAAAATGAGTGAATGATGGCTCCTAATGTCTTTTAATATAGAGGTCCTTAGCGTCAAAGTGTCCAGCGAGGCGCCTGTTTTGGAGCACGATGCAGGTGAGAAGAAAAAAACAACTTGTGCCGTTAGAAAGACGTAACACCTGAATGTGAAGCTCAACAGGATGGAAGCGGCCGATGTCAACAGCACGTAAGGTTGCTGGTCACGCCCCCTCCTCTCGTGTAAGGTCAATGAATAAAGGATCACGACATGCACCCTGCTTTTCTGTGACCTTCAGTGAGTAGGAAGAGGAGGAGGAGGAGGAGGTGGAGGTGGAGGAGGCAGATCTTTTTTTTTTTTATGTGTGTGTGTGTGTGTGTGTGTGTGTGTGTGTGTGTGTGTGTGTGTGTGTGTGTGTGTGTGTGTGTGTGTGCTCGCTAACAGTGTAGTTTGTTGTTGTTGTGACTCATGAAGCGGCAGTTGTGCCATGAATTTTAAGGAGAAAAAACACTGTTTTTGTCAAGGTATATTAGTACAATTACAGGTGTGTTGCCCTAGGCCATGGTTTTTGTCAGGCTAACCTCCGAGGCCTGAGCGTGTCCTCTCTTGAAGGGGTGAGTGCTGGACTAATTCCGCTGCTGTCAGGAACAGCGTAGATCGGAGATGAACCGCCCGTGTCTAAGGGATGCCGGAAGCGTCAGATCAAGCTTTCACGGAGAGAGTTCTTTCCTGAATGAAACACCTGCCTCCTTAATGACATGTGATGCGTTTCCCAGGGAAGAATTTCCCTGGAGGAAACAGGTGCTTTCCTATAAAACATCGCTCGGCCACACCTTGCTAAGTTCTCTTAGTCTATTCAGAGTGATACATCATAAGGAATAAAATATACTGTAACAAAGGCAATTTCACTCAAGCACAATAATTACAATGTCGCACACGCACAATACAGGATGCAGGTGACCTAAAGAGAAAGTACATAATGATATATTTGGTTCATTGTATTACTGTGGGAGCTGATAAGGATATACACATGGCCATGACATGTAAACAAAAAAGAACATAATTCACAAGCGTCGTCATAACATGTAAGATAACAATGACAGTTCGTCACAAAGCGGGAAAGCAGACACATAAGCAGGCAATAAATTGGAGTTGAAACTTATTCTGCAAATCCACAATCTAGCGATTACAACAACACATCCGCCCAGGAAAAGTACACACATGGGCACGGCCTGATAGAAACTTCTCTGAGTACACCGTGAGTGTGTCGCCACAACACGCGTAAGACGACAACGGCAAGTCATCACAAGCGGGAAAGCAGGCACATAAGCAGACCAGGAACTGAAAGTGAGACTTTCTCTGCAAATTCACAATAGTTTATCAACAGACCGTATTGGCTACCAGTTCGCCTTCTCGCCGCTTGAGCCCCTCGCGTATGTCTCCATGGCAACGGTGATGCTGTCCACAGCCACCACTCGTAAAGAAGCAGTGGCCACTCACGTGGAAGCCATGGATCATAAATATACAATAATTGAGTATATACATATTATTACCTCCAACGAAGTATTTGCTACATTTGAACTTGATGTTTCATCTTTAGTCTTATTAGTGATCCCGTTGCCACCACTTCTCTGGGTGGCCCTATGTGGTGCTGTGTAGCCGGTCGGCCGAGGACTGAGCGTGTCTTTCCTGAAGGGGGTGAGTGCTTGACTACCTCTGTTGCTGTCAGGAGCAGCGTAAATCGGAGATCCCCGTCTCAAAGGGACGCCGGAGGCGTCAGGTCAAGCTTCCCTACGATAGCGTTCTTCTTTGGGTGAAACACCTGTTTCCATAATGACATATTCGATCTATTTCCAGGGAAGAGCTCTTTCCCCGAAGAAAAATATATTTCTAGAACTCCCACTTCCCACGCTAACACTCGTACGCTCTTCTGCTTTGAGAGTTGGCTACTTCCGTAACCCTTCGTGTAGAGAACATTCCGTGACACTAGTGCCAGAAAATTGTGTAGATAAGAGGAGCCTTCCGTAGTTGTTGCCAAAAGTCGGGAGTAGCGTGATAAAGACTGCACTTTGGATTGAACACAGGATAGAAAAGTGTTTGAGTGGAAAATTACATAAACATGTAAACTACATATTTCTCCCGTGCCTCACGCACCTCCTCTCGACCATTGCTTGGGCAGGTGGCGGCATCTGGCAGGGCGGCACCGCCTCTTGCTGTGCGCTCTTCCCTGACAACGAGGCCTGAAAGGTAAGTGAATAAGTAGTTATGGAAATGATAATCAAATTACAGCTTAGAGGTATAAAACTACCCATCAAGCTAGCCGCCCAATATAAGTATCGTATTCACTTACGTATTAACCTTCCTACTCACTCCCTATCTACCTTCAACTATCTATCTATCTGCCTTCCATTTTCTTAGCTGCATAACAACAACCCCCCTCAGCTATTTACCTTTCTGAATCAGTAAACAACACACTACATAATTCACAGATTAGATACACAAACCGAATGACCGACGACCGTATTCCCATCACTCCGTTACTAATAAGAGATGCCAGTTAATTTTAATCCTGAAACCAAAGCAGCTTTCAACTATTTTCAGTCTTCGTTAAATACCACATATACGTACTTTACTTCCAATTACCTTTTTCTTCGCCTGTTTGCGCTGAACTAATACTAACAGAAAACATATATCGTGTTGGATGTTACCGTTAACCCGTAGAAGTGCATGGTTAAGGGGAGGTTCCCAGGGAGGATCTTAATTAAATGGCCAAGTAACGTAGAGTTTGTTTTATGGGCGAAACCGCCTCAAAATAATTAATGCCCTACTGTCTTCTAAATTCTTGTTTTTAAGAAGGTTGGAGGGAGTAGTCTCAACATTCTTAAACAGGATGAGATTATATTTATAGTAACTTACATGAGATAAAGCTAGCCTGCTGTATGGGAAAGGAAGGGGGAAGGGAGGGACGGACAAACAGGAAACCTACCATAAACATCATAACCTTCATCACCACAAAGGCCATCAAAAACCTAACTCACCACAACCACAACCACCATCACCACCAACAACAACGATGACAACTACTACTACTACTACTACTACTACTACTGCTAATGCTGCTACTACTACTACTACTACTACTACTACTACAATCGCTGCTAGTACTACCACCACCACCAGCCATTCCTAGACAACTTCATTTCCTAGGACCACCATCACCACCACCACCACCACCACAACCACCACCACCTCCCCCTCAACCGCCACCACGACCAAGTCTCTAGTTAAGGTTCTGTATATTTAATGTTAAAAGAGACCGAGATCAAATTAGCCCCGAAGAGATTATGAAAAAGAAAACAAAACAAAACGTGATTGCATTGATTTTAAGGACCCCCCCCCAAAAAAAAAAAAAACCCACTAGAAGAAAAACGAAAGAAAGAACGTGAAGGGAAAAATATAACAGAATGAATGTGAATGAAAGGAGAATGAATAACAGAGAATAACAGTGAATAACAGTTAATAATAATGTGTACGTACAAACGGACATGACTGATGAGTGATAATTAAAAAACGATTCTACACGAGCGGATGCGAGTTGTCAAGAGAAGTGTGTGTGTGTGTGTGTGTGTGTGTGTGTGTGAGAGAGAGAGAGAGAGAGAGAGAGAGAGAGAGAGAGAGAGAGAGAGAGAGAGAGAGAGAGAGAGAGAGAGAGAGAGAGAGAGAGAGAGAGAGAGAGAGAGAGAGAGATACCTTTAATTAAATAGAGTTCCATTAGCTAGTTCTCCTTCTGGCCTCTCGCGCTGCTCTTTATCTCCCTCAGATAACGTCAATGTAAAGGTCGTCGATGCATTCATAGATGTGTGCCTCTCCTGGACGTGTCTGTGGCTGCTGCTGTGGTAGTGGTTGCATTGTGCGTTGTTGTTGTTGTTGTTGTTGTGGTCGTGGTTGTATTGGGCGTTGTTGTTGTTGTTGTCGTTGTGGTCGTGGTTGTATTGGGCGTTGTTGTTGTTGTTGTCGTTGTGGTCGTGGTTGTATTGGGCGTTGTTGTTGTTGTTGTCGTTGTGGTCGTGGTTGTATTGGGCGTTGTTGTTGTTGTTGTCGTTGTGGTCGTGGTTGTATTGGGTGTTGTTGTTGTTGTCGTTGTGGTCGTGGTTGTTGTTGCCTCTGTCTTGTGGGACGACTTGAAGTTTCTTGTTGCAGCCTTGTGGTGTCTGCAATAGTTTGTATTATTATTATTATTATTATTATTATTATTATTATTATTATTATTATTATTATTATTATTATTATTATTATTATTATTATTATTATTATTATTATTATTATTATTATTATTATTATTATTATTATTATTATTATTATTATTATTATTATTATTATTAATATTATTATTATTATTCATTTTATTTATTTATTTATTTTTGTTGTTGTTATCCTACTCCTCTTCATCATGTCATAATCACCCATTTACACACACACATACACACACACACACACACACACACACACACACACACACACACACACACCTGACTCTGCTGTCCGTGCCCGTTCGTGTAGGAGGACCGCCACCCGCACCGCCATCACCACCACCACCACCACCACCGCGCCGACGATCAGCACAACCGCCACCACGGGGAGGCTTTTTGCGGCTGCGTAGCTTGTAGTGGGCTTGGAGGTAGTGGGCTTGGAGATAGTGGGCTTGGAGGTAGTGGGCTTGGAGGTAGTGGGCTCGGAAGTAGTGGGCTTGGAGGTAGTGGGCTTGGAGGTAATGGGATCCCTGTTGCTGGGAATACTGTCCCTTTTCGGCGGTACTGTGGTCGTCGTGGTCGTGGTGTAGCCCAGTTTGGGAGGCCTGGGGGCTGGCGGGTCTTGGCAATCTTTCAGGGTGATTGACACTCCTTGGGCGATTCCCACCGTGGCACAGTAATAGTTTGTGGGGGGGTGCCTCCAGCGTGACGGGCCGTGAGCCGAGACGTTGAGGTACACGAGCGATGGGGAGGGGTCAATCCTTTTAATCTGGCACATGAAGTTACAGTCACCCACTCCAAGACTGAAGTACAGGCCAGGGGTGTTGACTCCACTCAATCTAATGCTTGTAAACATTTCAACTTTTATCTCCCACCACTCTGCCTTCTGCCAGAAACACTCTCTCGCCAGGGGGAACCACACACCGATTCTCCGCCTGACCTGCGTCCAGAGACTTACACCCTGGAAGTCTGCCTCAGGATGCATGTACAGAGTTGTCGATACTCTGTCTTTTCCTAATGCTTGTAACTGAGAGACCGTCACGTCTCCCTCGATCAGATTTATGTCAGTATGAGAACATTCCGGAACCAATGTAGATCCGGGGACGCCCCCAGCGAGCAGCAACAGCACCGGCACCAACACAGACGGCGAGGGCGGCGAGGAAAACATGGTGCGCGGTTAGGTCAGTAAGACTCAGTAGACCGTATGACACCTCTGTCCTGGGAACACTGTGAGGCGCGGATGTCCTGCAACCGTATAACGTTTTAACACACACACACACACACACACACACACACACATACACACTCTCTCTCACACACACACACACACACACACACACACACACACACACACACACACCTTGCGTAATATCAAGGCTCGTATGCAGCGTTAGGATTCAGTGATTTTCGAAAAAGTAGAGCAAGAGCAAGTTATAATGATGAAAATGATGACGATGATGATGATGATGGTGATGCTTCTGCTGCTGCTGAGTTGATGATGGCGGTTTGCTGCTAGCCAAGATTATAATGGGGGGAACGACATCATGGCTGGGGACTGGAAACTCATGGAATGCTAAAACAACAAAGGATCGGAGGGGAAAGCAGGCTATGGAGAGGAAATTGATTGATTCTTAGATGTTTTGAGGAACTGACGTCATCAGTTTGCACTTTCTAACTCACGTGAGCACTGACCTGAAATATTCATAAGTATCTTGATATTAAGTGGGTTAATGAATTTTTCAGGGGGGACTATTTTCTTTTGGATTTTTTTTTTTTTTTTTATAGAAGAAAACGATAATTATGTGATTACATTGGGTGTATGCAGTGGCGTATAGCAAGGTGATTTACCCCACTTGGCATGCCCCTCACCCTATCTCTCGACTCCTGAGTAAAACATCTATATTAATTTTCATTTTTTCTATTGGTAATGAAAAACTCTGAAAAATATAACACAAGCAAGCAAAATAAAAAAGGGGGTGATGGAAACTGATTATTCAGACTTCCATTTAATTAAAAAAAAGCAGAAATAAGGTAAAGAGCTGGCTAGGCGTTTTGAAAATTCTTCTTTCTTGTTTTTTTCCTTGTCAAATCTAGAAGCACATCATCAAAGTCCAATGCTTCGGTCAGTTGGTGTTCAATGAATATAACGGCAAAAGTTCTCAAACGAAGTGTGTCATTGTAGGCCTCATGAGTTTAATTAAGCTATGAAAAATTTATCTCACATGTAGCAACACCCACAGCAACACGTAGAAAAATGCTGAGAAGATTGTGTTGGGGACTGAACTCCCCAACTTGAACTTTTGAATGAACAATAAAAGTTCAAAGGTCCCTTGTTGCCACAGCTCACACTGATTATTTGCTGGAGCAACAGAAACAAAACGCTTCACCCTTTTCTTTCAGTTAGATATTGTTCTTTGTCAAAGTCATCCTCAAAAGTATCCAGTTGGCATGCATACTCTTCATTATGACAGACTGGCATCGGCACCGCAGAGGCACACAGACACAGTGATTTTCATTTATGTAGATATTTTCCTTCTGATTTTTTGCTTTTTTAATTGAGAATTTGATAATCAGTGCCATACTGTTCAAAATTTAGTGTTCATTGTCACAAGAAAAAAAAAAAAAAAGACATTTGCTGCTCTGGGTATATGAAATGAGGTGAAGTAGTAAGGGCACAGATTTTTATTTGAGGAAAAGAAGCTGAAGGGTTGCAAGGTTAAAGGTCTGTCGACGTTCAACCGTGAATATTTGCGGGACGAGCCTCGCAGGGGAGACAACAGACGACCCACCCTGTTGGGGAGAGGCACCGGCAGCGCCCCTGTGGCCCGGCGTCCTGCTGCTCACCGAGGCTTGATGGCCCAGACGCTTGTGCCCTTACTGCGGTGCGTGTCCGTGGTGATACCTTTCGTAATATATAGATAAACTAAGTGAAATAAAACACCTCCCAAAGTTCCTCTCACCAGAGATAATTCAATGTTCCAGCAGGGAGATTGTTATATAAACCCCTAAAATATAACGTTTTCTACCATGTATCTTAAGAGAATCCAGAATATTTTGACGCTAACTATTTAAAAGATGTGAAAAGGGCGGAGGGGGTGACTCTAGAATGTAGAGCGATCGTAAGTAGGTAAGGTTAAAAATAAAGGATACAGAGAAAAAAAGATAAAGAGTAAAAGAGGGTGGGGAGGGAAGAGGGCCAGCTGGGGGGGCTTCATAGTGGCGAGGAAGTGGGAGGGGATATATGGGCCGACAGGGATGGGTGAAGGGCAGGGGATTGGAACTTCATAAAGAGTATGTGAAAGGGTTTGTGGATGGGGGTGAAGGGGTGGAAGGGGAGGGGGAGGGAAGGGGGCCAGCTGGGGAGGCTTCATAGCGGCGAGGAAGTCGTGGGAGGGGGGGGGGGGGGTATAAGCGCCGACAGGAAGGGGTGAAGGGAAGGGGATGGGAAGGTTATCAGGGGGAGGGGCCAGAGAGAGAGAGAGAGAGAGAGAGAGAGAGAGAGAGAGAGAGAGAGAGATAGAGAGAGAGAGAGAGAGATGGCGCTCCAACAGTTAAAGTTTAAATAGATGCATGTATGTTATTTAGCCAGAACATTGTAATCAAATATACTCAAACCGTTAATATTATAATCAGTGTATCCAATGATGTAAGGTAATAATAATAGTGTGTGTGTGTGTGTGTGTGTGTGTGTGTGTGTGTGTGTGTGTGTGTTGGTCGTTAAACGTATGAGCTGTTTAAATAAAAAATAAAAAAAATAAAGAATAAAAGCACTGAAACCGTTTGATTCTATTTGGCGTACATTTAAACTACAAATCTCAGCAGCGTAATTAATTGCCTCTGTGTGTGTGTGTGTGTGTGTGTGTGTGTGTGTGTGTGTGTGTGTGTGTGTGCAAAAAAAAAGATGAGTACATGTAATTGTAATTTATCTCTGACACCAACACTGTGAGGGGGTTATGTAATGGGGGGGAGGGGGGAGGGAGAGGGGAGGAAGGAGGTCAGGTGGGGAGGCTTCATAGTGGGAGGAAGGGGGAGGAGGAGCAGAATGGCAGTCAGGGATAGGTAAAAGGAAGGAGATTGGTAGGTTTTGAGGATGAGTGAGGGGGGAGGTTGAGGGAAAGGAATTGATAGACAGGCAGCAGAAGGTAAGAAGGAGGAGGAGGAGGAGGAGGAGGAGGAGGAGGATTAGTAGGGTACCTGAAAGAGTGAAGCAGGAGTGTGAGAATGTACTAGATCACAGACTCAGGGAAGCAGCGATAAATGGTGAAGACAGAGATCGATATTGTTAGTCTTTCTCCTCTCACATCAACTATTCCTAAGGGGCCAAAAAGGACATCAGTCGGTTTTCAATGAGTGCTCTTTTAATTTCATGGTACAGAAGAAACGTCAACCTACCACCAGAGCCATAAAACTACCCCTGGAAGTGCCCAAAACTCCTACGAAAGCCTTGTCAGGGCCATAAAACTACCCCTGGAAATGCCCAAAACTCCTATGAAAGCCTTGTCAGGGCCATAAAACTACCCCTGGAAATGCCCCAAACTCCAACGAAAGCCTTGTCAGGGCCATAAAACTACCCCTGGAAATGCCCAAAACTCCTATGAAAGCCTTGTCAGGGCCATAAAACTACCCCTGGAAATGCCCAAAACTCCTACGAAAGCCTTGTCAGGGCCACAAAACTACCCCTGGAAATGCACAAAACTCCTACGAAAGCCTTGTCAGGGCCATAAAACTACCCCTGGAAATGCCCCAAACTCGTACGATAGCCTTGTCAGGGCCATAAAACTACCCCTGGAAATGCCCCAAACTCCTACGAAAGCCTTGTCAGGGCCATAAAACTACCCCTGGAAATGCCCCAAACTCCTACGAAAGCCTTGTCAGGGCCATAAAACAACCCCTGGAAACGCCCCAAACTCCCACGAAAGCCTTGTCAGGGCCATAAAACTACCCCTGGAAATGCCCCAAACTCCCAAGAAAGCCTTGTCAAATATGTGTGCTTGGGCGTCGAAATCTTAGTAATACGAGACAAAGGAGGAGGGAGATTAGGGGAGTAACGGGCGAGGGAGATAAGGATAACGGCCGAGAAAATAAGGTACATTAGTCGAAATGGCAGATGGAGGAAAGATACGAGAGGGAGGGAGACAGATGAAGGGAGAGAAGGCAGAGGGCGAGGGAGTGATGGAGGAAGGGAGAAGGGATGACTTGCGAGTAGATATCGGAAGAGGAAGGGAGAGAGATGAAGGGAGGGAATGCAGAGGGAAAGGGAGAAACGGATGAGAGATCGGAGGAAAGAGGGAGAGATAATGGGGGAGGAAAGCCAAAGGGAGATAAAAATTAGTTAAAAAATGGGGATAAAGGGAGAGAAAAAGGGAGAAAAGCGAAGTAAAAGGAGGAAGAGGAATGAGAAAAGATATTGGAAGAAGGACAGAGAGACAGGGAAACAAACTCAAAGGGAGAGAAAATGGGAGGGAGGGAGAGAGGAAGAAAAGCGAGGTAAAGGGAGGAGGAGGAAGAAGAAAGGGAGAACAAAACCGGAGAGAGAGAAAATGTGCTTATGAAAGTTAGGTAAAGAGAGGGAGAGAGAGGAAGGAAAACTAGAAAAATGGAGGAAGAGGAAGGAGAGAAAAGACCCCTCCATGTCTCCCCCTCCTCCCACTTTCTCTCCACGCTATTCAGAGAGCACGGTAGTTATTCACATATATTCATTTTACTGTAGAAGGTGTAGCCAGAGAAAGAGAAAAAAGGGGGGGGGGGAGAGATAAGGGGAGGGAGGGAGGGAGGGAGGGAAGTATTTTATCGCTCACATCAGGAAGGAGGGAGGGAGGGAGGGACTGGAGGAGGAAGAAAGAGGAAGGCGAGGGGAGAACCTGCTGACTGGACGAAAGGGACGGAAAAGAGGAAGAGGAAGAGGAGGAGGAGAAGAGAGGAGGAAGAGGAAGACGACGAGGAGAGGAAACGAGAATGGTACGAACCTTAACTTTTTTGAGAGAGAGAGAGAGAGAGAGAGAGAGAGAGAGAGAGAGAGAGAGAGAGAGAGAGAGAGAGAGAGAGAGCAGCAGGGGGCGCAGTACTGGACGTGTGTGTGTGACTGCCATTTCTTCTCCCTGCCAAGAATCTCAGGGACATAACGAGAAGGCTTTTTCCTCCATCCCTCCACCATCTCCCCCTCCCCCCTCCCCCCATCACTGACCCTTCCTCTCCCAAAACCTCTCTACCTGTCTTTTCCACTCCACATTTTTCCCTTTTATTTATATCACCCGTTTTACTTGATCCCCGTGGCGTGGTGGCTCTGGCAGGGTGGGTAGGGGTGGGGTGGTGGGGGTAAGAGGGGTGGGGGGAAGAGATAGGCTGATGCTCCTTGGTTTCATCACCCTGCCAGACCGTTCAGTGTCCCCCTATATGTCACCCTTCCAGCTTGGTCTTCCTTTCTTTGGCTCAGTCTGGAAGAGCAATCGTTTTCCTGTATTTTTTTATTTCTTATTCTTATTTATTTCTTATTTCTCCCTAAAGGTGGCCCTTCTACCTTTGTCCTTCCAGCTTGGTCTTCTCTTCCTTGGCTCAATCTGGAAGTGCAATCGTTTTCCTTTATTTTTTATTACTTATTCTTTTTTTTTCTTATTTCTCTCTAAATGTGACCCTTCTACCTTGGTCCTTCCAGCTTCGTCTTCCCTTCCTTGGCTCAGGGTGAAAGAGCGTTCGTTATATCGTTCTACTGTATTACCTTTTCCCTTCGACTCCTATGTTCTCTCTTCGATATGTGGCCCTTCCAGCTTCAGTATCCCTTTCTTGGGCCAGTATAGAAGAGCAATCGTTCTATCGTTTTACTGTATTTCCTTTTCTCTTCGACTTCTATGTTCTCTCTTCGATATGTGGCCCTTCCAGCTTGAGTATCCCTTTCTTGGGCCAGTATGGGAGAGTAGTCGTTCTATCCTTCTGCTGTATTCGCTCATTTCTTCGACTTGGGTTATTTTATGAGGGCGTATCAAGACCCTTTGGAACTGATCTCTCCTTTCTTGCCGTCTTTTTTATCTCTCTCCAAAGAAGCAGACTGTAAGGGCTTTGTTTGTTTTTATTTATTTTTGCCCATGAGTTGCTTCCTCTACTCTTTGAGGGGATGTTTTTCAAGTGTTTTCTGATCCGTGTTTGCGATGTAAGTTATAAATGTAAATAAATATAAATGAGATCTGCGTTGTTTCGGTGGTAAGTAATGTTAGTGTTGGTAATGCGGAGGGATCAAGGACACTGAACACTGGATAAGGCTATTGACAGGTTATTTTTGTATTTTCGGGGGATTGTCTCTACTCCTGTCTACCATACTTTGGCTTAGACGGTTCACGGGGATGGTGGTGGGGTTCATAAAGGCTTTTGGTAGGGTTACAATTACCTGTCTATTATCCTTCGGCTCAGACGGCTAATGGGATGCTTCTGGGGGTTCTTCAAAAGGTCTCGATAGGATTCTCTTTACTCCAGTGTACTATCCTTTGGCTCAGACTGTTCACGGGATGCTGGTGGGAATCCTAAGAGCTCTGGAGGCTGTTCTCTTCTGTCTACTTTCCTTCGGCTCAGATAGTTCATGGAATGCTTGTGGGATTCGTCAGGGTTCTCAAGGGATTATGTTAAGTATTATCCTAGGTTTTTAGGCTCAACTTTATTAGTATCATTATTGACACCAGGGAAAGGGAATCAAGAGAAAATAACCGATACAGACCCGAGCAGTGTCCCCTCTAAGAGCAGACACAGATCTGAAAAATAGTGACAGTTACGTCCTGGAATTCCCTGCCATTTGGAATATACAATGCAGAGAATACGAATGTGCATATACCGTTTTTTTTATTGTCGTGGAAAGGTAATCATGTATTGTTAACTCTTATACTGTATTGTTCTCTGACAGTTATTCATATCTAACTGACTATGTCTTTATATTATTTTTTTTTTGCAATATTATCTACGAAATTGCATTCAGATTTTTTATTTCGTCAGTCTTTTCTAATTTTCATAACTCTCTCTTCAGATAATATATTTAGTCATTCTTTTATTATTTACTCTCTCTCTCTCTCTCTCTCTCTCTCTCTCTCTCTCTCTCTCTCTCTCTCTCTCCAATATTTCCGAACTTTTCTCCCCTCTTATCAGTAATTGCGTCTCTTCTTTATTTAATCAAGGAACGCAGGCTGGAATTCATTAAAGTTCGATAACTCCTTTTTAACGGCGCCAGAGCTCAGGCAAAGGCGAGGGCGGAAGGTACGTGGTGTTAGGCTAGTGTCACAAAGCCGTCTGTTAATGTTTTTAATATTGTTAAGTGTTACAATTATCATATTTATCTTTAGTGTAGCTTTTACTACTGCATCTATTACTACTACTACTACTACTGTTATTGTCGCTGTTGTTGTTGTTGTTGTTACTATTATTATTATTATTATTATTATCATTATTATTATCATCATCAAAATAGTAGTAGTAGTAGTAGTAGTAGTAGTAGTAGTAGCAACACGGGCAGCAGGCTACGGGTAATGGCTGTCGCTGATGGCCCGCTCATTAACCTGCTGCACAAAACACCTCCGTTGCTTATTTTTAACGTCACGAGCTAATTAGATAAAAGTCTGTGATCCTCCGCGTCATAAAAGGGGAAGGGATGCAAGTGTGTACCACCTAATTACCGTCCCTTCAGAAACCCGTCAGGGGAGGTGCTAGGCTATGGCGTGATGACCCTCAAGTTACTGTGTAGATAATTAGGAACAAACCAAACCAAACGAAGCCAGTCAACCAAACCGAACCAATCAACCAAACTAAACCAGTCAACCAAACCAGACCAATCAACCAAACCGAACTAGTCAACCAAACCAGACCAATCAACCAAACCAGACCAATCAACCAAACTAAACCAATCAACCAAACCAGACCAATCAACTCAACCAAAGCAAACCAAACCAATCAACCAAAACAAAACTTTACTAAACTCAACCCTACTTGTTCCTGTTGACAGAGAGGCTCATTTGACCATCATCTCAAGAGCAAGAATTATACGAAAAGAAGAGAATAAATGACAAGAAGAAAATATATAACAAGAAAATATGCGAGAAAAGGATAAATGACAATGAAGTTATGACACCCAAGTTGCTATGTAAATAAATACTTGTTCCCGTTGACAGAGAGGCTAACTTGACCACCATCTCAGAGCAAGAGTATACGAAGAGAAGAGAATAAATAACAAGAAGAAATTATATAACAAGAAAATACGTGATAAGAAGATAAATGACAAGGAATTAAGCGAGAAAATAAATGGATAAAAATGTGCGCTTAAAAAAATAAACATAAGAAAATGCATAAAAAATAAACAAGAATATAAAATGCATTAGAAAATAAGTGGTTAAAGAGAGGAGAAATTACAGGAACACAAATAACTAAAGAAATAAGCCTAAATGGAAACAAGAAGAAAATAATATCAAAACTCCTCCTAAATAACAACTCGCTTGACCCGCCAGACCAGAGCAACGTTGCCAGACTGTCGTACTTAGCCTCTTATGTTCGCCGATTTCCGACCTAAAAACTGTCTCCTCCACTCTGATAACTAGATTCATTTACAGTTATCGTTAGAATGGTTTATTATTGGTGTTTCTTGGCAATAGTTACCTGTCAGAAACCTGTAAATACGATGCTCCGAGTACGATAATTTGGCAGAAGTGGCCGTGAGTCCGCAAAACGAGGTAGACTGTCAAGTGAAGGGACATCATCCAAGTGTTTACATTTTACATTCTTCCATTTTTCCACGTGCTCAGTGCTTTCCTTGCCCCGAGAGTGCTTCAGGACAACCACAAAGGACTACACTCCGCACCCTCAGCAGGACAACGCCGCACAACGCTCCTGAAGGTGGATTGATGGCGATGAAAACAGCCGAGGTGATTCATCGACGGCGGCAGGTAAGGGGGAAGGTGTCGGTGTTTATGTTTTCAGCCGCCAGGTGGAGTTAGAGGCGCAGGTGTGGGATTGTCTGTGGGTAATACTCATGTTTATAAGGAATTTGAATCTTTTTAGTTTCCTGGTGTTACTTCTACATGTATCCTTAGTTGTATAATCACACTGTACTGCCTAGGGGTTGGGATGGCATGCTCCTCCCTTCTCATTTGTTGTTTACTTGCAACACTAAACTATCAATCAATCAGTATAAGGAATCTTTGGTAATGGAATCGAGGCTTGTGAATGGTGTTTCGAGGGCCAAGGAAAGGAAGGGATCGAGCTAGATAAGTGTTTCGTAGCCTCAAACTCTCTCTTCAGATATATATTTAGTCATTCGTATAGCCTACTCTCTCTCTCTCTCTCTCTCTCTCTCTCTCCAATATTTCCTAACTTTTCTTCCCTCTTATCAGTAATAGTTGGGCTTCATAGGTGTGGCGGTGACTAGGCCTAAGGAGCGTCATCATAATAGCCTCCTCACTCGTTGCAAAGATGAGTCCGCATTTTCTCAGACACTTTCTTATCCCACAACAAATATCCATGATGCAGAAGCCTTGTCAAACGATTACTCGAACCATACTAAACTGCTCTACATTAACACACAGAACTCTCAGTCGTAAATATGAAAATAGAAGTGTAATTTAAAAGCCAGTCTCGTTTGCTATAGTTACCCATAGAATTACAATACAACCTCTACGAAAGCCTTGCCAGATGTTTGAGAATATGGGCCAAGGAAGAGAAGGGAGGAAGGTGAACTCTCTGGAAAAGTTATATAGCGTCATGTGATGCTAAAGGCGCTATTTAATTAAAGAGAATGGGAAAAAATATAAACGAAAGAAACGGAAAAAATGGAAACGAAGAAATGAAAAAAAAGATATAAACGAGAGAAATGGAAAAAATATAAACGAGAGAAATGGAAAAAAATATAAACGAGAGAAATGGAAAAAAATATAAACGAGAGAAATGGAAAAAATATAAACGAGAGAAATGGAAAAAATATAAACGATTAATGGCTCGGAACATCACACTTGAATTAGCTTTGAAGACGAACGACGTGAAGCAGAGAACGAGCCATACATCAGGGTAACTATAGCAAACGAAACTGTCTTAATAATTACAGTTCTCTTATCATATTTACGACTGTGAGCTCTGTGTGTTATGTAGAACAGTTTAGTATCACGTGGTGTGCAAAGGGGAGAAAGGGTGAGGAAGAAAAAAGAGAGGGAGAGCAGTTTGTAATGAAGGGGAAGCTGTGAGGAGAGGAGAGAGAAAGGGGTGGCGAGTTGATGAGAAAGGCGAGGATAGGAGTGGTAGGCTACTTGTTCCTCCCACCGTGCTGTGCTTGTTACCAAATTACCGCGGCTTTAGGTGTGTTTCCTGACTCACCTTGCCGCCGGATCTCTCTCTCTCTCTCTCTCTCTCTCTCTCTCTGTTTTTTTTTTTTCGCGTCCTCCGTGTTATGCTTTCAACATTTTTTTGCGTTTCTCTTTCACATCTTTTCTTTGCAATTAATTAGTAAGCCTCTCATGCCGAGTTCTTTCCTGTCTGTCTGTCTGTCTGTCAGTCTCTCGTTCTATCTCTGTCTTTCTGTGTGTTTGTGTTTACCTCGTTGTCTGTCTCTGTCTGTTTCTCTGTCTACCTGTCTGTAAATTTGCCTGTGTCTGTCTGTCTGTGTCTGTTTCTCTGTGTCTGTCTGTCTGTCTGTCTGCTCCTCTCTCCAAACTCTTTCATTCTCTCTCTCTCTCTCTCTCTCTCTCTCTCTCTCTCTCTCTCTCTCTCTCTCCTCCCCTAACGTTGCATTTCCTCTCTTCCTTCCTTTGCCCTCACTCCCGCCCTTCCTCTCCGTTCCTTCCTTCCCCTTTGCTCCATTTCCCTTAACTACTTTGCCATTCTTCGTCAATTTTTTTTTTTACCTTTTCTTTCTGTGCCGTTGTTATTTTCTCTCCCTGTTTGCATTCTCTATTTATTCAGTCATCTTACTTATCTTTCTTCCTTTCTCTTTCCTTTCTTACCTAATCTCTATCCTCTTTATCCACGTCTCCATCCTTTTTTCCATTTCTTCTATTTTTTCTTTTTTTCTCCTCCTTGGTCACCACCGTCTCCGTCCCTTCTTCCTCTCGCGTGTTCCTTTTCCTCTCTTTCTTCACCTTTGACGCTCCCCTTTATTCTTCCTCTCCCTCACTCCCTCTGCCTCCCTCCCTCCCTCCCTCATTATGACTACACAGTAACTAACGGTGACACTCCTCTTCCTTCATTTCCTTTCCTCCTCTTCCTCCTACTTCCTCCACCCTCTTCCCTCCTCTTTCACCAAGAAACTTTTCTCTCCCCTTCTCCCTCCCTCCCTCCCTCCCTCTTTCCCTTTTTCCCTCCCTCCCTACAAGCGGCATTTAAAAGAAAAAAAAAATCAGCGAAGAGGAAGCGCACTTTGTATGTTAGAAAGTTCATTACTGAGGAAGCGCATATGAATTCTCGGAGTGGGTTGAGTTAGATATGCTTAAGGGTACCATGAAACACACGGCAGTCAGCAACTTAAAAGTTATACGAGTAGGGACACTAAGGCTGTTTGTGTGTTGTTTTCTTCCTCTTCTTCTTCTTCTTGTTTCTTCTTCTTTTTCTTCTGTTTCTTCTTCTGTTTCTTCTTCTTCTTCTTCTTCTTCTTATCATTGTTTCCTTTGTTTCCTGTTCGTGTGTCTTTTATGTCGGCACTTGCCTCTTCAAAGCTCCAGTTCCTCTTCTCTTCTACTTAAATTATTCTGCTGTTTATATCATTTGTAAGTCTGCGTGAAATATAAATGCTTTGTCCCACTGTATTCGGTGTGTAGTCTTAACGAGAACGACTTCAGTCTACTGTTCTTTGTTGTGGAAACAGTGACTTACATACGAGTTTGCATTCGTTGCCGTCATGTCACACAACAGCAAAGGTCGCCTGAAGTTGTTGCTTTCCCGGGAACTTCTCTTCCTCACTCACAGGCAAAGGCGATTGACATTCCTTACCGAGAAGCCCCCCAGGGAAAGGCTGATTCCCTTTCGACGTCTTATTTGGGGAACTAACAGACTATAGGCAGCCTTTGTTTGCACTGGATAGAAAAAAAAAAAAAAAAAAAAAAAAAAATCCAGTCTGTTGCTGTCGTCATTGTTCTCACAAGCGTATACTCCTATTCTTTTCATGTATGTATGTGTGTGTGTGTGTGTGTGTGTGTGTGTGTGTGTGTGTGTGTGGAGAGGGGGTGGGGGGCGTGTCAGGGCGTGGGTGCGTGCGTGCGTGAGTCAACCACGTGGTGGATAGATGACTGATGAGGGTGAAGGGACTGCGTAGTAGGTGCCTCCCTTTCTCTCTCTCTCTCTCTCTCTCTCTTGCGTGCCGTCCTTCCGTTATGACAGGAAGCTTTGTCGCTGCTGTCAGGGGTCGAGTCAGCGTGGGGAGGCAAGGGCCGCATCGGGGAGAGGAAGGGGAGATAGGCTCAGAAGGCTGCACTGGGATGGATGGATGGGGCGCTGGAAGGGCGGCTGGAGATAGGGGGAGGGGTGGATGGAAGGGGGGCATGAGATAGGGGGAGCCTGCACTGGGTCGAGGGGTGCACGGGGGAGGCTGCTAGGGAAGACGAGTGGATGGAAGGGGCGCTGGAGATACAGGAAGGCTGCCAGGGTGGAGGGGAGATCAAAGAACTAGAGGGAGGGAAGGAAAGGGACGGTGGGAGGAGGGGAATGAGGTGAAGCGAAAGGCCTAGCAGAAGAGAGCAGTGTTTTGAAGTGAGTTGGGAAATGGAGGAGACGGCTGAAGCTGCTCATCCATCATCCAACTCATCCGTCGACTGGTTCATCCATTCATCCTTCCTAATATCCTCACCATTTAATTCATCCAAACCTCCCTAACTGGCCTCTTGTATGTTGAAGTGAGCTGGAAAATGGGAGATATGGCTGACAGTGCTTATTCATCACCCAACTCATCCGTCTATTAATTCATCCAATCATGCTTCCTTCCACTCACTCACTAAATTCATCCATACCCTTCCAACAGGCCTCATACTCTCCACTTTTCCACGTTCCACCCAACCATTCACTCATCCAGCAGGCCATTCACCCCTCCGACCATTAAACCATCCACCCGTTCACCCAATCACCCATACGTCCATTAACCCAGCCATCCAGCCATCAGGTCCGCCGGTCTAGTGAAGGTCGCTCGCCTATATATTGACTGGATTTAAATGAAGGCCGTCAGTTCCTCGCCGGCGTCTTCACAGGGCTCGATCCAGATTAATGTTGACACTTCTCCTTTTGCCTTCCCCGCCTCCCGCCGCTCCCACGGTTATTCCTCCCCCGCTAGCGTTGCCTGTCTGTTGGCTGGTGTATGTTATTAACTGGATGCAAATAGATCCGCCAAAAGACCTCATTCCATATCAATAAAACTAATAGTAACCCCGTTGAAGTAATGGAGTGGCTGCCCCTTAACCAAGACCGAGACGAATCCATGAAATCAATGTGAACGTCTGATACATGCTAGTGATTGGTGTGTCTGTCGTGAATGGAAATTGGTGTTAGTATGATTGACTTCCCATCAATACGAGGCTATCATTAATCGGGTATTAGAGCAAAACTAAGTGAGTTAGTATTGACTTAAATGACCCCTTTTGATACTTCTTTGGATGGCCGAGAATGACGCTGCCCTTGTATTGAATCTCATCTCTTCATGTTCTTTCTCTCAAATTATAGTCATGTTTCTTTTGCACTTTTCTTTGATCTACCAGCACTCCTATGGCTAATTCCACTCCACTAGCGTTACTTGTCATTAGTTCTTGTGCATAGTGACTTGTAAATAGATCCGGTGATATCTTTTGCTTACTTAGGAAACTGTTGTTGTTAATTTATTTACTTGATCCTCCTGCCGCTGGTACCACGATTATACCTCCTCTGTTTTAAGTCTTACATACAGAGTCCTGATTATTATTTTGTCTTTTTTTGTTAACTTACTTTTTATTATATTTATCTTTTTTTTAATATTGTGGGCACGAGGCGATCGAGCTCTCCTTTGGGCTGCTGATGGTGCTCTCTGGATTTTGTTGACGCAAGCATTAATATTTTTTCCCTGTAGCGCGGCGTTTATTGAAGCATCAGCTATTGGGGCCGCCGCACAATCGAAGTTAGGGTTGATGAATGGCGCGGTGATGGTAGGCTCCGGTTTTTTGCTGAGGCGAGGAAAATTATGAGTATAGATGTTTTTTTTCTTTTCATTTTTTTTTCTCGGATTTGATTGTTTCTTTAGCCTGTTCTCTTCGTCCTCTCCTTTATTATTTCATTCATTTTTCCTCATTCAATCTGCTTCACTTATTCGTTGTTGCTCTTTTTGTTCTCCCCTTTATTGCTGTGATTTTTCCTTTGTTTGTCCTTGTATGCTCCTTCTTTTTTATTTATTTTTTGTACAGGTTAAGAGGGAGAAAGAAGGTGGTAAGGGAAGGGAAAGGAAGGGAGAGGAGAGGAGAGGAAAAGAAAGGAAAGGGAAGGGAAGGGAGGGAGGAAAAGGAAAGGGAAGAGAAAGGAAGGAAATGAAATGGAAGGGAAAGGAAAGGAATGGAAGGGAAAGGACAGGAAAGGGAAAAAGGAAAGGAAGGGAAGGGAACGGAAAGGGAGGTGTGTTGTGTTATATACCTTTTGTTTCCTTTTATTGTACCTTCTCGTATATCCTTGCAGCTTCATTCTTTCCCTTTGTTTCTATACCTTTTTTTCCCCTTCATATTTCTACGTTATTTCATACCTTTGTTTTTCTTCCTGTTTTTTTTTCTTTATCACTAAATGTCCCAACTCACTTCTGTATCGAGTTTCCTTTTTCATCTTTCTCTTTCTTTTATCTTCGTTTTTCCTCCCTTCCTTTACCTGTTATCTTTCCCTTCCTTTCCCGTCTTCCCCTCCCCATGCGTCATCTTCCCCTTCCTTACCCGTCTTCCCTTCCCTTTCTCTTTCTTGTATCCTCCCTTTTGCTCTCGTTTCAGTTTTTACTTTCCTTAAAAAAATCGCACCTGTTTACTATTTCTCCTTTCTTGTTTGCTTCCTTTTCTTTATAGTGTCGCAGCCTTTCCGGTAAGTGTTATTTCTTCATCATCCCTCTTTATCGTTGCTCTTTCCTCCATCATCGTTGTGGCTTTCAATTTGTTGTTGTTCCAGTGTCGTTTTGCTATATTTTTCTCGACCTTAATTGTTAGCCCGTTGCAAATCGAGACAGGTCAGCGTGTTTTTCCTCTTTGATGTCTTTCAGGAAGAGAATATCAGGTTACCACACACACACACACACACACACACACACACACAGAGAGAGAGAGAGAGAGAGAGAGAGAGAGAGAGAGAGAGAGAGAGAGAGAGAGAGAGAGAGAGAGAGAGAGTCTTATGAAGGATCGAACCATTAACCGAGTCGACACCGCTAGCCATTGAGCCACCACCGTCTAGCGTCATGCCTCCCTCGCTCTTTCCTGCTTCCTCTTTGTCATCTTCCCTTCTTTCCTTGGTCTTTCACTCTGTCTCCTTGTTAACCATCCTCGTTTACCTTCATTATCATCACCCTCCCTTTCTCTACCCTTCCCTTCCCTTTCCTTCCCTTCCCTTACTTTCCCTTCTATTCCATTCCTTTCCTTTTTCTTCCTTCCATTTCCTTTCCTTTCCTTTCCCTCCTTTCCCTTCCCTTCCCTTCCCTTTCCTTCCCTTCCCTTCCATTCCATTCATTTCCCTTCCCTTCTCTTCCCTTTGCCTTTCCTCCCTCCCTTCCCTTCCCTTCCCTTCCCTTCCCTTTCTTTCCTTTCCTTCTCGTTTCGTTCCCTTCCCTTCCCTTCCCTTCCTCTCTCCTCCCTGCCTCACATCCCCGCTCCCTTCATTTCCGTCTCCCTTCCCTTACCTTTATCTTTCACTCTGCCTCTCAACACCTGCCTCACACCCTCGCTCCCTTCACCCCTTACATCCGCTGGGAGCAGACCAAACGCCCTCTGTTGGTAGGAATACGTTATGATTTATATATTATGCATTGTGATTGCTCGCGAACCGGCTGTAGTAATTATAAGCAGTCACACCTTCTCTTCATTAGTAGCGGCGAGAGAGTATTACCACTATTATTATTATTGTTATTATTATTGCCATGATTATTAATACTGTCGCTGTTTTGGTCATTAGTGGAATGCATAATGATCACATTTTTGCCGCTGGTGCGTGATGAAGAGGAGGGAGGAAAGGCCAAGGGTCGAGTGTTAATGAGAGAGAGAGAGAGAGACGAGAGACGAGAGAGAGAGACGATAGAGAGACGAGAGACGACAGAAAGACGACAGAGACAGACGGACAGACAGACAGACACAAACAGACAGACAATCACACACAGAGAGAGAGAGAGAGAGAGAGAGAGAGAGAGAGAGAGAGAGAGAGAGAGAGAGAGAGAGAGAATTCCTTAATCCCACCTAGATTAACTTACCTGAACACTGCATATAAAGGATGAAAATTAATACCACGTGACTGGCTTCCCCCTTCCCCCTTCCTTCCCCATTAGGTAACCCCTCTCTCCCTTCTCCTTCCCTTCCTCCCCCTTACCTTACTTCCCACCCTTCAACTGCTTCCTCCTTTTCCTTACCCTACCCATCATTCCCTATACCCGCCCTTCCCTTCTTACGCCCTTCTCTTCCCATTAGGTTACTCCTCTCTCCCTTTTCCTTCCCTTCCTTCCCCTTACCTTACTTGCCACCCTTCAACTGCTTCCTCCTTTTCCTTACCCTACCCCCCATTCCCTATACCCGCCCTTCCCTTCCTACGCCCTTCTTTACCCATCACCTAACCCCTCATCACCCCTTTCCTTCTCCACATCATCTCTTCTTTTTTCCCTTTCTCTCTTTCCTTAATCATCACACCTACCTTATTATCTTCCTACTCCTTTCTGTCCCTTCTTTTTTTTTTACAGCAAAGGATACAGTTCAAGGGCATAAAAAAAAGGAAACAGTAATGAAAAATAAAGCTCGCTACTCACTGCTCCTAAAAAGAGTTAGAGGAGTGGCCGAAAGATAGGTCAATTTCGGGTCACTTTCTTTATTTTTCCTATCTCTATCCTTCTCTTGTTATTTTTTTGTTCGTCTCTCATCTTTATTTCCATTCCCACTATCATTCTCATTAACTGTTCTATTCTCTTCCGCTTATCCCCTTCCCTTTACTTCTCCCCTTCTTTACCTGTTATCTTCCCCTTCCTTTCCCGTCTTTCCATCCCCATGTGTCATCTTCCCCTTCCTTTCCCGTCTTTCCATCCCCATGCGTCATCTTCCCCTTCCTTTCCCGTCTTCCCCTCCCCATGCGTCATCTTCCCCTTCCTTTCCCGTCTTCCCCTCCCCATGCGTCATCTTCCTTTTCCTTTCCCATCTCCCCTTCCCCATGCGTCATCTTCCCCTTCCTTTCCTGTCTTCCCCTCCCCATGCGTCATCTTCCTTTTCCTTTCCCATCTCCCCTTCCCCATGCGTCATCTTCCCCTTCCTTTCCTGTCTTCCCCTCCCCATGCGTCATCTTCCGGTTCCTTTCCCTTCTACCCTTCCCCCTGCGTCATCTTCCCCTTCCTTTCCCGTCTTCCCATCCCCATGCGTCATCTTCCCCTTCCTTTCCCGTCTTCCCCTCCCCATGTGTCATCTTCCCCTTCCTTTCCCGTCTTCCCCTCCCCATGCGTCATCTTCCCCTTCCTTTCCCGTCTTCCCCTCCCCATGCGTCATCTTCCCCTTCCTTTCCTGTCTTCCCCTCCCCATGCGTCATCTTCCCCTTCCTTTCCTGTCTTCCCTTCCCCATGCTTCAACTTACCCTTCCTTTCCTGTCTTCCCTCCCATGCGTCATCTTCCCTCCTTTCCTGTCTTCCCTCCCCATGCGTCATCTTCCCTTCCTTTCCTGTCTTCCCCTCCCATGCGTCATCTTCCCCTTCCTTTCCTGTCTTCCCTTCCCCATGTGTCATCTTCCTTCCTTTCCTGTCTTCCCCTCCCCATGCGTCATCTTCCCCTTCCTTTCCTGTCTTCCCCTCCCCATGCGTCATCTTCCCCTTCCTTTCCCATCTCCCCTTCCCCATGCGTCATCTTCCCCTTCCTTTCCTGTCTTCCCATCCCCATGCGTCATCTTCCCCTTCCTTTCCCGTCTTCCCCTCCCCATGCGTCATCTTCCCCTTCCTTTCCCGTCTTCCCATCCTGATGCGTCATCTTCCTTTTCCTTTCCCGTCTTCCCCTCCCCATGCGTCATCTTCCCCTTCCTTTCCCGTCTTCCCCTCCCCATGTGTCATCTTCCCCTTCCTTTTCCGTCTTCCCTTCCCTTCCCCTTCCTTTCCCATCTTCCCCTCCCCATGCGTCATCTTCCCCTTCCTTTCCCGTCTTCCCCTCCCCATGCGTCATCTTCCCCTTCCTTTCCCGTCTTCCCTTCCCCATGCGTCATCTTCCCCTTCCTTTCCCGTCTTCCCTTCCCCATGCGTCATCTTCCCCTTCCTTTCCTGTCTTCCCCTCCCCATGCGTCATCTTCCACTTCCTTTCCCGTATTCCCTCCCCATGCGTCATCTTCCTTTCCTTTCCCATCTCCCCTTCCCCATGCGTCATCTTCCTTCCTTTACTGTCGTCGCCTCCCCTTGCGTCATCTTCCCTTTCCTTTCCCCTCTCCCCTTCCCCATGCGTCATCTTCCCCTTCCTTTCCCGTCTTCCCCTCCCCATGCGTCATCTTCCTTTTCCTTTCCCATCTCCCCTTCCCCATGCGTCATCTTCCCCTTCCTTTCCTGTCTTCCCCTCCCCATGCGTCATCTTCCCCTTCCTTTCCTGTCTTCCCTTCCCCATGTGTCATCTTCCCCTTCCTTTCCCGTCTTCCCCTCCCCATGCGTCATCTTCCCCTTCCTTTCCTGTCTTCCCTTCCCCATGCGTCATCTTCCCCTTCCTTTCCTGTCTTCCCCTCCCCATGCGTCATCTTCCATTTCCTTTCCTGTCTTCCCCTCCCCATGCGTCATCTTCCCCTTCCTTTCCTGTCTTCCCGTCCCCATGCGTCATCTTCCCCTTCCTTTCCGGTCTTCCCGTCCCCATGCGTGATCTTCCCCTTCCTTTCCTGTCTTCCCCTCCCCATGCGTCATCTTCCCCTTCCTTTCCCGTCTTCCCCTCCCCATGCGTCATCTTCCCCTTCCTTTCCCGTCTTCCCCTCCCCATGTGTCATCTTCCCCTTCCTTTCCCATTTTCCCTTCCCCATGTGTCATCTTCCCCTTCCTTTCCCATTTTCCCTTCCCGATGTGTCATCTTCCCTTCCATTCCCGTCTTCCCCTCCCCATGCGTCATCTTCCCCTTCCTTTCCGTCTTCCCTCCCCATGCGTCATCTTCCCCTTCCTTTCCCGTCTTCCCATCCTGATGCGTCATCTTCCTTTTCCTTTCCCGTCTTCCCCTCCCCATGCGTCATCTTCCCCTTCCTTTCCCGTCTCCCCCTCCCCATGTGTCATCTTCCCCTTCCTTATCCGTCTTCCTTCCCTTCCATTCCCGTCTTCCCCTCCCCATGCGTCATCTTCCCCTTCCTTTCCCATTTTCCCTTCCCCATGTGTCATCTTCCCCTTCCTTTCCCGCCTTCCCTTCCCCATGCGCCATCTTCCCCTTAATTCCTTTCCCGTCTTCCCCTTCCCATGCGTCATCTTCCCCATCCTTACCCGCCTCCCCTTCCCATGCGTCATCTTCCCCTTCTTTACCCGTCTTCCCCTCCCCATGCGTCATCTTCCCCTTCCTTATCCGTCTTCTTCCCCCCCCTGCCAGCTCCTTCCTTTATCATCTCACCCTCCTCCACCTCTCCTTACCTTCCCCTCTCACCCCTTAATAGACAGCCGAGAATAGTCATCGGGTTAGAATCTTAAGTGGTATTTAGTGGACTGTTTTATTGATCTTCCTCTCTCTCTATATTGGTTTGTCTCTATCAATACTTTTCTATTGTGATTTAACGTTTGAATTAGTGGTATTAATGGGTTCACCTTTATCAATGTTTGTAGGGGACTCACACGCTTAATTAATGACAGGTGATACACACACACACACACCTGACATCTTTCCCTTGAGTGTCTGTCCGTTTACACTGGCTATATAGATTCACTGTATCCACCAACACCATCATCATTATCATCATCAGCGGGCATGTAGTGCGGTTATGCATGGATCTGGACGCATGGATCTGTGCAGAGGAGGATGACAAAAATGATTCAAGGGTTGCGAAATCTGCCTCATTAGGATAGACTTAAACATTTAGATTTGCATACCCTGGAAAGACGAAAGGTGCGAGGAAAATTAATTGAAGTTTACAAATGGATGAAGAGCTTTAATAAGAGTCATGTTAATAAGGTTTGGGTGGTAAGGGCCGGGTAGGACATTATCAGAATGCATTTATGTTGGATAAATTCAGATTCAACAGAGACATTGGCAAGGAATGGTTCACCAATCGAGTTGTGGATGAGTGGAACAAGCTCAACAGTCATGGTGTGAGTGCCAATACAAATGATACATTCAAGAAGAGGTTAGATGAGTTCATAGATAGTTAGGATAGGTGGGTTTAAGTTCACAGGAGCTACCTTGTACAGGGCTACCGGTCTCTTGTAGACTCATTATGTTCTTATGTTTTTATTTTGGATATCAGCACTAGGGTTGATACACACACACACACACACACACACAGAGAGAGAGAGAGAGAGAGAGAGAGAGAGAGAGAGAGAGAGAGAGAGAGAGAGAGAGAGAGAGAGAGAGAGAGAGAGAGAGAGAGAGAGAGAGAGAGAGAGAGAGAGAGAGAGAGAGACCCAGCTATCCATCCAGAGAGGAGGAGAAATATTTAAACCTGTAGACGCAAGGGCATTAATTTGTACCCCGAGAGAGGGAAAGAGAGAACTAATATAACAGGAGACGCCAGCATTTGCAGGTGCCCTTCATTCAATTAGTGCTGATGGAACAGAATGCAATATACACGTTTACCTGCTGGACGGAAAAGGGGAGCCGCCGCCTGAGCGTTCCAATTTATTCGCTTTGATGAAATGCTGATCAATTACACCGGAAAACAAAAACACGCTGGCCCGATATGATCTTGATAGAGGCCAGAGCAAAACATGGTACTGACGAGACGCTGAAGAGTAGCCTACACGACATCTCTTTCAGCCTTGTGTACATGATAGAAGCCGGAGCAAAACATGGTACTGACGAGACCCTGAAGAGTAGCCTACACGACATTTCTTTCAGCCTTGTGTACATGATATAAGCCGGAGCAAAACATGGTACTGACGAGACGCTGAAGAGTAGCCTACACGACATCTCTTTCAGCCTTGTGTACATGATAGAAGCCGGAGCAAAACATGGTACTGACGAGACCCTGAAGAGTAGCCTACACCATGATCTAAGTACCTCCTTAGATCATGCTTAGACCGTGTCCCTTGGTTTGATAATCATAATCAGCGATCTTGTAAATTACCAAAACAGCTATTTGCGACGTTATTAATATTTAGATGAATGGAAAGATAACTCGTATGGAGAGTAAAAGCAGAATTGGTAGAAAGCAGGAACAGAAGGGGTTGAAAGTAAAAGTGTTCCTATCGTTTATATGTTGCGGCGCCAAGACACGACGAACCGATAATCAATAATCCTATCGTTTATTTACCAACACTAAGCTTTACTCAACCACCGTCACCTCCAAGCCACACCTGTTTCCTTCATTTATATCTTACCTGCGCCTCTTTACTTCCTTATTGCCTCATCTCTCGGTCTCTGCCACTTCCTCTCTTCCACCGTTGCCAGATTATCGTACTCAGAGCATAGTATTTACCGTTTTTTTACGCCTAACTATTGAATAACTAACTAATTAAAATAAGTATACCATGAAGTGCCGTAAGCCCGTAGCACCATATTTGCACGTGTGATAAGACATAACTACACTAATCTTTGTTATGTTCGATACGTACTTGTTCTTTTTCTTTTTCTTCACCTTCTTAGAGTCAGAATTTGGCGCCATTTCCGAGTTTCCTCCAATTATTCCTTTCCATTTTCCATCTTCCCTTCCTTTCTTCATCTTTCCTTCACTTCCTTTCTCACTCCGCTTGAACTCTACTCCATAATATCTTTCCACTGTACTCTCTGTTTCCGCTTCGATCTTCCTCCCCATGGCATCCTTTATCTTTCCTTCTTAATCCTCTTAATATCGAGTTGTGAGCTCACGGCAAATCATCTATAAGGACCCAGAACTGTGACGCATGATCGATCTCTCCCTCATCTTCCTCCGTTCCCGCTTCCTCGTTTCCTCTTCCTTAACTTCTCCCTTGCCATTCCCTTCCTCACTCCCTCGTCAGTCATCTCTCCGTTATGTGGCGTGGCTTGGCGTGGCTTGTTCCGCCCCGGGTCCGCCTCACGCCCTGCACTCACGCCCATGCGCTTATTCGCCCCCGCCGCCACCCACCAGAGGAAGCAGGGGATAGATACTTATAGCCACTACCTGGGTCTTCTGCTCACTGCACTCTTATCTGGTAGAGAGCGTGGCGGTGTGGGTGGTGGGCGGGTGGCGGTGATGGTGGTAATGGTGAAGGTAATACTGATGAGTGATGTTGATGTCTGTGGTGGTGGGAGTGGTGGTGTTACTGCTGCTATACGAACTCTGCTACTACTACTACTACTACTACTACTACTACTACTACCATTACTACTACTACTACTACTACCATCAATACCATCAATACCATCACCACGAGCAATGCAATCCACTTTTTTTACTACTACTACTACTACTACTACTACTACTACTACTACTACTACTACTACTACTACTAGCACCGTGACCACAACCGCCATCACCACCTCCACCACCATCAATACCACCATCATCACCACGAGCATTGCAATCCACTCTTTTTCATCCCTTCTCACGATGCTAACGAGAAAATAATAAAGAATAAAAGACTGCAAGATTACGGTATTGGGTGATAACAGGAAGGAGAGTTAATGTGCGCAGGAGTATGACATGACTCTCGGCGGTGTGTCATTGCCGTGTCGTGTGCGTCATGGTTCGAACCCCGTTGTCTTAAGGAGAGGTGTCGGGGAGTGGTGGTGGTAGTGGTGGTGGAGGATGGAGTGGTGATGGTGGTGGTGGTGGAGGATGGAGTGGTGATGGTGGTGGTGGTGGAGTATGTGACGTGGTTTGGTAAAATATGCAGCCACTCTCACACACACACACACACACACACACACACACACACACACACACACACACACACACACTTCTTTCGTATCTTTATTTCCCTTTCTTCTTCCATGACGTCATCTTCAATTCCCATTTCTCCCCTTCCTTTTTTCTCCACCTTTGACATCCATCTCCTCCTTCCTCCTCCTTCGCTATCTCACCCCTCCACCTAGTACATTCAAGCATCCTATATATACCCTTCTCGTGCCATCCCTTTCATTCCTTCACATTATTTCATCTCCTTCCTTCCTTCCTGGACCGCGTAGAGTGTCGGGTCCTGAGGAAGTAAGTTAGGTTAGGTTAGAAGGGTCATACTCTTATCAAACATCTCGGCGGCCAAGCACACACATCAGCTAGGAGAGGCAGTCGTAGGAGTTGTGGGCGCTTTCATGGGTAGTTTTATGACTCGGGTGGTAGTTTAACGAAGCTTCTGTACCATGAATGTTAATAAAAGAACACTCATGGGAACCCGATATGTCTCGTTCGTTCGTGGCCTAAGGATATATTTGTTGTGAGACCGAAAGCGTTTGGGAATTCGATCCTAACTTGCTCTTTTTGATGACCATTTTTACAGACAGCCTTTCTCTTCATTTATTCCATTTCTCTTTCCCCTTGCTTGTCTCCTTCCTTTTTGTGGTAGGGATGGCGATCTGAATAAAATGGGTAGTTAACGGTTGGGTAGTGTTTAAGGATAATAGTGAGGTGTTTGGATTGAAGAAGTGGTAGAGACATAGGTGAGGAAACAGATGCAGAAAAAGTACAATTATGCTGAATTTAGAAGTGTGATTGGATCGCGAGAGACAAGAGGGAGGAGAGATAGATAGATAGATAGAGATTAACAGACATAGAGAAAGAAAAGTAATAAAAGAAAAGAGAAGATAAGACAATATGCATCTTCTGAAAAGTAATAACTTTGTGAAAAATACATTGAGGATTGGATGAGTCAGAAGGTAGCGGGGAGTGAGTGAGTGAGTGAGAGAATAAGGATGGATGAGGAGGACAGGTATGGAGTGTATATGGAGTGAGTGAGACTATACACCAGAGAGAAGTGAGGGAGGAGTGCATGCGTGAGTGAGTGAGGCTGTGGAGTTTGAATACGA